>NC_069506.1:89447682-89455182 GCF_027579735.1 Bombina bombina | reverse complement strand
ATATATATATATATATAGAGAGAGAGAGAGAGAGAGAGAGAAAGAGAGAGAGAGAGATAATAACTCATTGTGTAAACTATTTACAAATCTCTCTGATTAGATTGTTTCCAATGCAGCAAAGGATTCTGGGTAAGATATACAAATGAGGTTCACGACTCACCTTTTTACTTTTAGCCTGCTTTTTAAGGCAGACTTCCCTTTACGCCATAGCATTGCCGCATTACGCAGCTTTTAAGCTTAGCTAGGGTTAGTACAGTGATTAAGACCAATCCCAGGGCAGCTGAAACAGTTGTGACATTTCAGGATCCACCATTGGGGTATGTGCCCTCAGGGTTGAGGGTTTACATCAGTTTTAGGTTCAGTTTTCTGTTTGGTTCTCCTTGTAATCTTGATATGACAAAGGAAAATGTTCTATATTTTTCAGTTTAGTTTATTTATAAAAATATATTTTTTTGGCCTCTCTAGTAAGGACAAAGTCGATCCGTCTTTACTTATGAAAGCAGGGGGACCAATACACAGGTGATACCACCGATTGGTTTTTGGTTCAATCTTTTGTGGCGGTTGTACACTCCCCAGGGTTGTTATAGGGGTGGTAGTTGGTAACCACATACAACCCCTAGTTTGCAATCTCCTAATTTATCTAATCTTGGTGACCCTATATGGTTTTTACAACATGAGAGTTTTGATTTATATATTAAATTTCTATACTATTTATATTCATATTTGTATAATTTTATGTTTATGTTTCACTTATATTACTTTTGGGGTGTTCATATTAAATTACTATTATTATTGTATAATCACGCGCTATTTCGCTCTGCTTGTGAATATTATGTCTGTGGTTGGGGGCGTCACTTTTATATTTACATTTATTGTTTGGTAGATTTACGTGCTGGAATATTGACACTTCGCTCTGTCATTGAAGATTTTGTTTGACATCTGAGGTGTTGAGCTGAGGGTGTGTTTTAGTAACTCATCCAATCCCTGTCAATCACTCGGGGGCTGGTCGGACCGGTAACTGTCTCTATTGGCCATTTGATGAGATGGGGCGGGGTTGCCTGCGAGACCTAAATATCCTACTGAGCACTTTGTTGCAGTTTGTGATTAACATATGCTTAGGATGTGATGACCGGATGATTAGGTCATTATAACCATGAGAGCCGGTCGGACTGGTAAGGATCTCTATTGGCCATTTCGATGGGATGGGGTTGCCCGCGAGACGTAAACATTCCCTTAGGGTTGTTGCACACATCGCGATCTCCTACTTAAGTCAGTAATCTGAGCTCAACCCTTTGGTGGTTTGAGGCGTTGAATGCTATATGTATATTTATATTTATTTTCATTTGCATTGATACTTTGCAATGAGACGGGATCGAGCAGTGAGGCGTGGCCGAAATATTGGGAATGGCACAGCAGCCTATCAGAAGTCTGGGCGCCGGCATAGATAGCCTAACGAGTACTTTGTTTTGGTTCTGGTTAATATATGTTCAAGATGTGATGGCCGGATGATTAGGTTATTGTAAACACGGATCGTTTTCAGCTGGGGGATGACCCACGGGTCTGTTAGCCTTCGTTGTTGAGCGCACATGACATGATCTCTTTACTAGCTTGATTTATGTAATTCACTTGATGTCACGTACATATTATGAATATCACACACCTAGTTCTGCACACGGCTATCCACGATTGGTAGCCCTGATTGGGAGGGGTTTACAGGCCTTTATAAACTCTCACTTTTCACTTGTTTATCAGAAGATGGGGCCGCTGTTGGTCCCGAAACGTCACTGTTTAATAAAGAATTTGTATCACGGATGACAGAAGACCAGTGAGTGCTTATTCCAAAAAAAAAAAAAATATATATATATATATATATATATACACACACACATATATATCTATATATATATACACACACATATATATCTATATACATACACACACATTATATATATATATATATATATATATATATATATATATATACAGGGCTCGACAAACCCAGGAGCCTGGGAGCCACTGGCTCCTAGAATTTTAACCCTGGCTCCTAACTTTTTAGGTTATTCTCCATATATCTATATACAAAGCCAACTGTCTGGCTCCTAAAAATATGCCTGGCTCTTAATTTTTGAACATATTCGTCAATCACTGTATATAGGGCTTAACACATGTATTCTAGGAGTGTAGGAGTCTAGGTGAGTCAGGGCTCAACACATGTATTCTAGGAGTGTAGGAGCCAACCAAAATACTTAGACAGATTTTTTTTTATTATTCTTTAATAAGTGTGTGTGTGTATGTTGTATATATATATATATATATATATATATATATATATATATATATATATATATGGTGTGTGTGTGTATATGGTGTGTGTGTGTGTGTGTAGGTGTATATGGTGTGTGTGTATATATATGGTGTGTGTGTGTGTATATATGGTGTGTGTGTGTGTATATATGGTGTGTGTGTGTGTATATATGGTGTGTGTGTGTGTGTATATATGGTGTGTGTGTGTGTGTGTATATATGGTGTGTGTGTGTATATATGGTGTGTGTGTGTATATATGGTGTGTGTGTGTATATATGGTGTGTGTGTGTGTATATATGGTGTGTGTGTGTGTGTGTATATATATGGTGTGTGTGTGTGTGTGTGTATATATGGTGTGTGTGTGTGTGTGTGTATATATGGTGTGTGTGTGTGTGTATATATGGTGTGTGTGTGTGTGTGTGTGTATATATGGTGTGTGTGTGTGTGTGTGTGTATATATGGTGTGTGTGTGTGTGTGTGTGTGTGTATATATATATGGTGTGTGTGTATATATATATGGTGTGTGTGTGTGTATGTGTGTGTATATATATATATGGTGTGTGTGTATATATATGGTGTGTGTGTGTGTGTGTGTGTGTGTGTGTGTATGTGTGTGTGTGTGTGTATGTGTGTGTGTGTGTGTGTGTGTGTGTATATATATATGGTGTGTGTGTGTATATATATATATAACATAATTTATGTAAGAACTTACCTGATAAATTCATTTCTTTCATATTAACAAGAGTCCATGAGCTAGTGACGTATGGGATATACATTCCTACCAGGAGGGGCAAAGTTTCCCAAACCTTAAAATGCCTATAAATACACCCCTCACCACACCCACAAATCAGTTTAACGAATAGCCAAGAAGTGGGGTGATAAGAAAAAAAGTGCGAAGCATATAAAATAAGGAATTGGAATAATTGTGCTTTATACAAAAAAATCATAACCACCACAAAAAAGGGTGGGCCTCATGGACTCTTGTTAATATGAAAGAAATGAATTTATCAGGTAAGTTCTTACATAAATTATGTTTTCTTTCATGTAATTAACAAGAGTCCATGAGCTAGTGACGTATGGGATAATGACTACCCAAGATGTGGATCTTTCCACACAAGAGTCACTAGAGAGGGAGGGATAAAATAAAGACAGCCAATTCCTGCTGAAAATAATCCACACCCAAAATAAAGTTTAACAAAAAACATAAGCAGAAGATTCAAACTGAAACCGCTGCCTGAAGAACTTTTCTACCAAAAACTGCTTCAGAAGAAGAAAATACATCAAAATGGTAGAATTTAGTAAAAGTATGCAAAGAGGACCAAGTTGCTGCTTTGCAGATCTGGTCAACCGAAGCTTCATTCCTAAACGCCCAGGAAGTAGATACTGACCTAGTAGAATGAGCTGTAATTCTCTGAGGCGGAATTTTACCCGACTCAACATAGGCAAGATGAATTAAAGATTTCAACCAAGATGCAAAAGAAATGGCAGAAGCTTTCTGGCCTTTCCTAGAACCGGAAAAGAAAACAAATAGACTAGAAGTCTTACAGAAAGATTTCGTAGCTTCAACATAATATTTCAAAGCTCTAACAACATCCAAAGAATGCAACGATTTCTCCTTAGAATTCTTAGGATTAGGACATAATGAAGGAACCACAATTTCACTACCAATGTTGTTGGAATTCACAACTTTAGGTAAAAATTCAAAAGAAGTTCGCAACACCGCCTTATCCTGATGAAGAATCAGAAAAGGAGACACACAAGAAAGAGCAGATAATTCAGAAACTCTTCTGGCAGAAGAGATGGCCAAAAGGAACAAAACTTTCCAAGAAAGTAATTTAATATCCAATGAATGCATAGGTTCAAATGGAGGAGCTTGAAGAGCCCCCAGAACCAAATTCAAACTCCAAGGAGGAGAAATTGACTTAATGACAGGCTTTATACGAACCAAAGCTTGTACAAAACAATGAATATCAGGAAGAATAGCAATCTTTCTGTGAAAAAGAACAGAAAGAGCAGAGATTTGACCTTTCAAGGAACTTGCGGACAAACCCTTATCTAAACCATCCTGAAGAAATTGTAATATTCTCGGTATTCTAAAAGAATGCCAAGAAAAATGATGAGAAAGACACCAAGAAATATAAGTCTTCCAGACTCTATAAAATATCTCTCTGGATACAGATTTACGAGCCTGTAACATAGTATTAATCACAGAGTCAGAGAAACCTCTTTGACCAAGAATCAAGCGTTCAATCTCCATACCTTTAAATTTAAGGATTTCAGATCCTGATGGAAAAAAGGACCTTGAGATAAAAGGTCTGGTCTTAACGGAAGAGTCCACGGTTGGCAAGAGGCCATCCGGACAGGATCCGCATACCAAAACCTGTGAAGCCATGCCGGAGCTACCAGCAGAACAAACGAGCATTCCTTCAGAATCTTGGAGATTACTCTTGGAAGAAGAACTAGAGGCGGAAAGATATAGGCAGGATGATACTTCCAAGGAAGTGAAAATGCATCCACTGCCTCCGCCTGAGGATCCCGGGATCTGGACAGATACCTGGGAAGTTTCTTGTTTAGATGAGAAGCCATCAGATTTATTTCTGGAAGTTCCCACATTTGAACAATCTGAAGAAATACCTCTGGGTGAAGAGACCATTCGCCCGGATGCAACGTTTGGCGACTGAGATAATCCGCTTTCCAATTGTCCATACCTGGGATAAAAACCGCAGAGATTAGACAGGAGCTGGATTCCGCCCAAACCAAAATTCGAGATACTTCTTTCATAGCCAGAGGACTGTGAGTCCCTCCTTGATGATTGATGTATGCCACAGTTGTGACATTGTCTTATCTGAAAACAATGAACAACTCTCTCTTCGGAAGAGGCCAAGACTGAAGAGCTCTGAAAATTGCACGGAGTTCCAAAATATTGATCGGAAATCTCACCTCCTGAGATTCCCAAACCCCTTGTGCCGTCAGATACCCCCACACAGCTCCCCAACCTGTAAGACTTGTATCTGTTGAGATTATAGTCCAGGTCGGAAGAACAAAGAAGCCCCCTGAACTAAACGATGGTGATCTGTCCACCATGTCAGAGAGTGTCGTAAAATCGGTTTAAAGATATTAATTGAGATATCTTTGAGTAATCCCTGCACCATTGGTTCAGCATACAGAGCTGAAGAGGTCGCATGTGAAAACGAGCAAAGGAGATCGCATCTGATGCGGCAGTCCTAAGACCCAACATTTCCATGCATAAGGCTACCAAAGGGAATGATTGTGACTGAAGGTTTTGACAAGCTAATATCAATGTTAAACTTCTCTTGTCTGACAAGGACAGAGTCATAGACACTGAATTTATCTAGAAACCTAAAAAGGTTACCCTTGTCTGAGGAATCAATGAACTGATTGGTAAATTGATCCTCCAACCATGAACTTGAAGAAACAACACAAGTCGAATCGTATGAGATTCTTCGAAAATGAGAAGACTGAGCAAGTACCAAGATATCGTCCAAATAAGGAAATACCAAAACCCTATTCTCTGATTACAGAAAGAAGGGCACCGGGAACCTTTGAAAAAAATTCTTGGAACTGAGGCTAGGCCAAACAGTAGAGCCACAAAACTGGTAATGCTTGTCTAAAAAGAGAATCTCAGACACTAAAAGTGATCTGGATGAATCGGAATATGCAGATACACATCCTGTAAATCTATTGTAGACATATAATGCCCTTGCTAAACAAAAGGCAGGATAGTCCTACAGTAACCATCTTGAATGTTGGTATCCTAACATAACGATTCAATAATGATAGATCCAGAACTGGTCTGAAGGAATTGACCTTCTTAGGTACAATGAAGAGATAAAATAAAACCCCAGCCCCTGTTCCAGAACTGGAACTGGCATAAATACTCCAGCCAACTCTAGATCTGAAACACATTTCAGAAATGCTGAGCCTTGCTGTGTCAACTGGGACACGGGAAAGAAAAGAATCTCTTAGCAGGAGGCCTTAACTTGAAGCCAATTCTGTACCTTTCTGAAACAATGTTTCTGAAACCAGAGATTAAGAACGGAATTGATCCAAATTTCTTTGAAGAAAACGTAATCTGCCCCATACCAGCTGAGCTGGAATAAGGGCCGCACCTTCATAGATACTTAGGAGCTGGCTATAGGTTTCTATAAGGCTTGGATATATTCCAAACTGGAAATAGTTTCCAAACTGATACCGCTCCTGAGGATGAAGGATCAGGCTTTTGTTCCTTGTTGTGAGGAAAGGAACGAAATGATTATTTACCCTGGAAAGAAAGGGAAAGCAAAGTTGACTTAGAAGACATGTCAGCATTCCAAGTTTAATCCATAAAGCTTTTCTAGCTAAAATAGCTAGAGACATATACCTGACATCAACTCTAATGATATCAAAAGATGGTATCACCAATAAAATTATTAGCATGTTATAGAATAATAATAATGCTATAAAATTATGATCTGTTACTTGTTGCGCTAAAGCTTCTAACCAAAAAGTTGAAGCTGCAGCAACATCCGCTAAAAATATAGCAGGTCTAAGAAGATTACCTGAACATAAGTAAGCTTTTCTTAGAAAAGATTCAATTTTCCTATCTAAAGGATCCTTAAATGAAGTACTATCTGCCATAGGAATAGTAGTACATTAGCAGGAGTAGAGACAGCCCCATAACCTTAGGGATTTTTGTCCCAAAAAACTCTAATCTGTCAGATGGCCAGGATATCATTTGCTTAAACGTCTAGAAGGAGTAAATAAATTACCCAAATTATTCCATTCCCTGGAAATTACTTCAGAAATAGCATCAGGGAGATAAAACACTTCTGGAATAACTACAGGAGATTTAAAAACCTTATTTAAACGTTTACATTTAGTATCAAGAGGACCAGAATCCTCTATTTCTAATGCAAATAACACTTCTTTAAGAAAAGAACGAATAAATTCCATCTTGAACAAATACAAAGATTTATCAGCATCAACCTCTGAGACAGAAACCTCTGAACCAGAAGAACCATTATCAGTATCAGAATGATGATGTTCATTTAAAAATTCATCTGAAAAAAAGAGAAGTTTTAAAAGACTTTTATGTATACTAGAAGGAGAAATAACAGACATAGCCTTCTTAATGGATTTAAAAAATAAAATCTCTTATGTTATCAGGAACACTCTGAAAATTAGATGTTGACGGAC
>NC_069506.1:89440182-89442682 GCF_027579735.1 Bombina bombina | reverse complement strand
TAGCTACTACCATACTGCCTTGTCAATATAGTCATGTTTCACTAGATTGCAAAGAGCATCTCTTTTAGGTTCTGCTTGGGAACTTTAATGTAGGGTGTCCTTAGGAGAGGTGCAGTTGCTACTAAAAAGACACAAATAAAATCCCCTACAAAATGTTTAATCATGTTGCGAAAACACTTTGTAATGAGCTTTCATTGTATACTTTACCTGCTTCTCCTGTAATTTAATCGGACACTCAAGTCAAAATAATCTTTTATGATTAAGAAAGAGCAGCAGTTTTAAGACACTTTCCAATTTACTTTCATTATCAAATTTTGCCATCTTTTTATATTCACACGCTCACAGGGTATACGTATACTAGTCGGTGATTGGCTGATGTCTGTCACATGATACAGGGGGCCAGAAAAAGGGAGAGAAAAAAATGTCAGGAAAAAAATCTACTGCTTATTTGAAATTCAAAGTAAGTGAATGCCACATTTCATTGTCTTTTTATTATGCACTTGTTAATTATGCAATACTACTGCATTGAGTGGTCCTTTAAATATGAAATCTATAGTTTTGTCACTTCCCCCATGGCTGCTAAAGTACATTCCATGGATTTCCATGTTGCTACCATGCAGCCAGTGGCAAGCCTGACATCTGCTCAGCTGGTGTTTCCTGTAGCATTCATGCTGCTGATTAGTCATTTGGTTCGGATACAAGGAGAGATGCACTTCCCACATGTGACCTGCTACCACATTCCATGGCAAGAATAAGCTCACATCACTTGTCTTCTTGGTTACTTATCTTCCCTATTGAATCTGCCTTTCAAACCACCTACCTGCCTATCAATCTGTTTCTGATCTGCCTTATCTGAGAGCCCAACTAATCATAGGTCTACATGCTGACCCTTGTGTCTGCCAGCTAATCATTTTGGGGGTTTTCTGTTTACCTAACTGTGCATCTGTTTGCTCATCTATTAATTTGCTCATCTGCCTGTCTGCATATCTCCGTTTAATTGAGTTGCACATTATTATTATCGGTTATTTGTAGAGCGCCAACAGATTTCGCAGCGCTATTACTTTTCACCCTTATACTAGGCCCACAACAAGTTTCTTTCATAAAGTGTGGATTAAGGGGGTAGAGGGATGTAGAGGAAATGCAAGTAAAAATAAAGATGAACTGTTTTCTTGGGATAAAAATAGGTCTGTCTTTTCTAATCCATAGGCAAGACTGAGGCCTCAAAATATGCCAAAACATCACAAGTAAAGCTTTCTTTCTCTCCCTTATAAATTGTCCCACAGCAGATCTGTACAGCAGCCAATAGTTAACAGAGGTCATTCCAGAGCAGCTACATGAAGGGTGTGTTTATGAAGTTCCTACACCCATTTGATTGTTTTACAGGTTTAAAATTAAAAGTATAGTTGTAAGGATTATGGGCCATAAAAATGCCCCTGTATCAGACCACCAGCATGCGTAAAATATGTATGTGGGGGGGGGGGGTTATATATACACACACATACATACACACACACATATATATATATACACTCTCTGGTTTTAAAGAACACAAGAAGTTTTATTGTTAATGCTTTCAGGGAATTTTTCCTGTTGCCAATAAAACTTCTTGTGTGCTTTAAAACCTTATATTGTCCATTTCTGCACCCTGGTCCTGTGTTTTCAAATTTGTGAGAGTGCAATAAATATATTTAGATTATTTTTTTATTGAACAAGACCCCAAACAGAGCGATTTTGTTAATATATATTCAAAATATGACTTTATCCTATCAATATATGTGCACATACATACATAAAATATGGCTGGTATAACACACACACACGTTGATTTTAATGAAGAATCAGAGACCACTGGAAATCTGGAAGCATTCATTGTACAACAGTGGTTGCTGTGAAGGGAAATGATCAGTGTTTATGGCCTTATATCCTGTTAAAGGGACAGTCTAGTCAAAATTAAACTTTCATGATTCAGATAGGACATGCAATTTTAAACAACTTTCCAATTTACTTCTATCATCAAATTTGCTTTTTTTCCCTTAGGTGGTATTTTTGAAAAGCTAAACCTGGGTAGTCTCCAACTGATTTCTAACCGTTGAAATCCGCCACTTAGCTCAGAGCATTTTGAAATTTTTCACAGTTGGACAGTACTAGTTCATGTGTCATATAGATAACATTGTGCTCACTCCTGTGGAGTTATTTAGGAGTCTGCACTGATTGTCTAAACATCATGTCTGTCAAAAGCACTGAGATAAGGGGGAAATCTGCAGAGGCTTAGATACACGGTAATATGTGTATTAATATAACTGTGTTGGTTATGCAAAACTGGGGAATGGGTAATAAAGGGATTATCTATCTTTTTAAACAATAACAATTTTCAAGTAGACTGTCCCTTTAAGTTAAAAAAAAACAGTTAAGATCAGTGAACCAACTTCCATCACATTTGTAATTTCAAATAAAAAAGAATAAGCATGCAGAAGCAATTTCCATTTGGGTCTCTGAATAC
>NC_069506.1:89272682-89435182 GCF_027579735.1 Bombina bombina | reverse complement strand
CAGCCTTCATTGGGCCTCGTCAGTGAGGTGTAGCAATATTCCTCTAAGCACACTAAGGAAGGAGTCCACGTCTGGTTCCCCTTTTTTCCCATAGGGAGACTAAATACACACAGAGAAAAATGCACCCAGGTGGTAAATTGCCATAGAACAGGTTAACAATAGTATTGAGCCAGTTGTTCGTTCCTGTGAGTGTGCTTTTCTCTGTGTGTATTTAGTCTCCCTATGGGAAAAAGGGGCAACCAGACGTGGACTCCTTGCTCAGTGTGCTTAGAGGAATATGGCTACACCTCACTGACGAGGCAAAAAGAAGGGCGAAACAATCGTCTGGGGTTGCTGTGTTCCTTGTTCAGAGAGGAATTGCCTGGTATTTCAACGCTGGACTGACCATAATAGGCGGGATCAGACTGATATACTACAGGAAAGTTCTACTCTGTGAAAAGCAGTACTGGGCTAAAAACCCAGGTGGTAAATCACCATCGAACAGGCTGGTGTATTGACCCAGTTGTTCGTTCCTGTGAGTGCACTTCTCTCAGTGTGTGTATGTGTGTGTGTGTATGTATATATATATATATATATATATATATATATATATATATATATATATATATATATATATATACACACACACACACATTATAAATATATATATATATATATATATATATATACACATACATACACACGGCTATTGGTTTAAAGGTGCAAACATCACCTCATTGAAAAAGACCGATGTGCCGTGGGCGGCTGGAGCCGCTGAGTTTAGCTGTATGTATCGGCATAGAAAGGGTGAGTTTAGCACCCTTTTTTACATATATGATCACTGAACCTCTCCTTGATTTTTAATGATGGTAAATTGGAAAGTTTGTTAAATGCTCGGATTCACCATCACTTTAACTACACCCATATTTATTATGATCATTTTAATTTCTAGAGATGTGAAACAAAATTTAATCAAACTTCTAACTCGGCAGTTTTTTCCACTACACCAATTTAAATGAGCCATCAAATAAACAGACCAGTTGTTTAAAATGCATTCCTATTAAAGTGGCAGTAAAGTTTTATATATTAAAATATATTTAAATCAACCTATATAAAAACACATACATTGGGAAATGCATGCAAATTTTTACTTTTTTAATACTGTGTTAGGTCAAATACCACCTAAGGCTGCAATGGCTGAACCTACTTGTAGATGTCTTCTGCTAATGAGAAGTCTGCTATCTGCACTGCTCCCTGCCTCTAAAGCTTGTTCATGAGTTTACCTTCTTAAAATGTTTACTATTTTTGCTGGATATTCAAAATGGACTTTGATTCATGCCCACACAAACAGCACGCTGCTAGCAAGACGTAAATAGTGAATCACATCACAATCCTATGATTACATTGGTGTGCAGTTAAGAGACAACGCCAGGCAGACACTTTACTGCAGAAGTGTGACTTCAGTCATAGCAATAGCGTGGTCAGAAGCCATTTAATTGAATAAAATGTCTGCAGATTTAAAAAAAAATAATGCCAAGACCTAGGGCGGGTTGTTAAAAAGTAAATGTATACATTTTTAATAAGATACAAATACATATATACACACACATCTATTACACATTGAATTTTCTATTCTTAGAGGGACAGTCTACACCAGAATTTTTATTGTTCTTGAATGATAGATAATCCCTTTATAACCCATTCACCAGTTTTGCATAACCAACACAGTTATATTATATTATTATATTTGAGTTTTTTGACAGACTTGCATTTTAGCCAATCAGTGCTGACTCGTAAAAAAAACTCCACAGGAATGAGCACAATGTTATCTATGAAACACATGAACTAGCCCTGCCTAGCTATGAAAAAAACTGTAAAAATGCACTGAGATAAGAGGCGACCTTCAAGTGCTTATAAATTAGCACATGAGCCTACCTAGATTTAGCTTTCAACAAAGAATACCAAGAGAACAAAGCAAATTTGATTATAAAAGTAAATTGGAAAGTTGCTTAAAATGGCATGCCCTATCTAAAGCATGAAAGTCTACTTCTGACTAGACTGTCCCAACCCTTTGAGTGCCGTCGCAGAGTTTCCCACTCTGGTGCTAACGACGGCTCAGACCCGTCGCTAGCACTCTCCCGCCTTGAGGGAGATCTGGTGGCTCCCAACTTCTCCTACCCCTGCATAGTGACACTTTATTTAAAATTCACGTTAACTATAGTAGCAGGGGCATGCTACATAGAGGCCTGTATCTCAGGCATCTAAGCAGCTACAGACCCCCAACGTTGGAATTGTAATCGCCTAACCTTTCCAACAGTGTAAGTCTTGGGGGATCTGAAAAAAATAAAAAAAACCTTAAAACAGCTTAGCACCCTGGTGGGAAAGTGCTTAGCACTCAAAGGGTTAAATTGCTGCGTTTACAGTCCATTTAATAAAGAATACAGTAGTCAAAGAAAATTGTCAGCTTAATTTGGAAAAAAAAATAGTAACACACCAACAATAATTTTGTTGACTATCTCACAATTCACTGTACATAAAAGTTATAGCCAGAACAACTCTAGCCAATGGCATACGTAATTTAATACAATTATGT
Source organism: Bombina bombina (assembly GCF_027579735.1). Lineage (NCBI taxonomy): Eukaryota > Metazoa > Chordata > Amphibia > Anura > Bombinatoridae > Bombina > Bombina bombina. The sequence continues at coordinate 89,432,610 of NC_069506.1, read as the reverse complement.
CAACTGGATTGTCTTTTTTTTCTGTTCTCTCTCTAGCTGAGAGAAAATCCAGCCAAGTGAAAATCTTTTAACCATTCCACGTGGACAAGGTGTAGCCACTGAGAAATGCTCCAGCTGTATTTCCATTACTCCCGGTCCACAGAGTCTCTGTATTTTATAAGCCAGCTTACATCTAAAATATACCAAAAAACAAGAGGCTACAGAAAGGACATACTAGAAGTAGAATAATAAAACTGCTTTCACTTAGCAGAGTCAAAGTCCTGAAGTGAAAATGTTAACTAATATATATCTCCCGTTGACCACCAAAAAATACCTTTCCCATACCATGTATGTACAAATATATCCATCCTATTTATTTTGTGGGCAGAAGTGGCCAGTGAGTTACCAAGTTCATAGACCTTGAAGAAATATAAATTTACACCTTGAAATCCAGCTCTCTGTGGGCAAGTGATGGGACACTCATTTTTTGCAGGTACCTTACTTGGTAATTTTACTTAACAAAGTATACCTCTTGTCTAAATGCTGCCAAACAACAAATAAATCAACTTTAGAGGCTAGACAATTAGAATTTGCATTGCATTACACACAACAGATCCCCCCCCCCTCCCCCATCCGCTTTCCCTTAGCGCCTTGAGACACTCACTGGTGATTAATTTGCGCTCTTTAAGTACCCAATAGATAGATATATTCTTAGCTTCAAATAAAGATCACTTCTCAGTACTAGGATTTAGCTCAGATGTCTTTGGAGCTACCTCCATTTATAAAATGACCATGTCATCATGTTCAGTACTGTTAACATATGAGAGAAGAGAATGGATGATGTTACAAGAACCAACATGTGCAGTCTATGGCCAAGAAGATACAGCAAACTGAGCTAACATCTGGTCTGATTTGACTAAAGCAACAAGTAATAAAGATACCAATCACAAATACTTTAAATCCTGTTGAGACAGTAAACATCTATATAAAAGGTAAATAAAAACTTAAAGGGACAGTCAACTCCCAGGAAAACTTTATCCCATACCTTAGATCCACAAAAAAAGATACGCCTGCACCGCATCCCATCTTCAATACCACTAACGTTATATGTCTAATCATCAAAAGCCCATACAGTTTTCAGCAGTAGATATGGCCGCCAAACTCCTCCCCCCCTCCTCCGTCCCCTTCTTTTATTAATTCAATCCTCGTTCACAGGGACGCTGTTCTTTTGCTAATGCACATGCGCATTATAATTTTAGTCCGCTCGCTATTAGGAATAGAAAGTGTCTCCGTGAACGTGTGTAAAGAATCTAGCCGAGGATTTGATTCTGATTGGCGGGTGACTTTAAGAAGAAGCCTCCTACATAACGGTGGGGGGAGTTTGGCGGCCATATCTACTGCTGAAAACTGTATGTTCTTTCAAAGATTAGACACATAACGTTAGTGGTATTGAAGATGGGATGCGGTGCAGGCGCAATTTTGTGTGTGGATTTAAGGTATGGGATAAACTTCTCCAGGGTGTTGACTGTCCCTTTAAATGTTTAATACGACAACTTAAGTTGCATATAATGTGCACATTTTCGGTAAAAAGTATCCAAAAATAAAGTGAAACATATATAATGAATTCTTAGTAGAGGCAAACTGGTGAGCAGACTAGACCTGAATAAGATTATTATTATTATTATTATTATTTTTCCCCCTACAAAAAAGCAAAACAAAAAAGAAATAACTAAGCAGATGCTGTCCATCAGACTCACTGTACAGAATATTTAAAAAAGGACCGTAAACACCTTGAGATTTGTATATAAAATGCTTATTTATGCATAATTTAACTACTTTGTAATATATGTTAAATTATTCATTTTCCCCTTTTCATGTAATTTAGCTCTGAAAATTGAGCAATTTCTAATGTTCAGAACTTAAAATAATATCATAAGTGTCAGAATGAAGCAGCAGCTCAGCAGGACTTATTGTGTAATTCACCTTGTGCCATTTGGGCGTAGATACTGCGTTACACAGTACTTTGCCCAGCATAATGTGTTGACATAGTACCTACAACCAACACTTTGGCACATGCTGCAGTCCTCGCTGTCAGCTTAGACAGTGGAGACTTTAGCTGGGCACACAAGCTATCTGCCTTCATTTAATGAGTGTTGATTGTGCCCCATTACAATATGAGTGATATTGTCTGTATTCAGGTGTGGTGGTGCAGAGGAAGGTTAGAGAGGGAGGAGGGTGGTCGGGCCATCACCAGAGGGGGGGGGGAGACAAGGGTTCCCTACAATACAGACATATTTTTGGAAGGGGAGATGGAGGGGTGGGGGCCTACACTTTTTGAAAAGGGTATATGAGGGGTGGGGGACCCTACAGTGAGATTGAATAAAGGGGGATGTGGAAACTCTGACTACACTAGCGAAAAAAGAAAATTTATGCTTGCCTTCTGTTTAGGTTTTTGTCTTGTCCCTCCCTTTATCCGTGTCCTAAAGCTTTGGTATTGGTATCCCACAAGTAAGGATGAATCCGTGGACTCGGTACATCATGCAAAAGAAAACAAAATTTATGCTTACCTGATAAATTTCTTTCTTTTGCGATGTACCGAGTCCACGGATTCATCCTTACTTGTGGGATATTATCCTTCCTAACAGGAGGTGGCAAAGAGAGCACCACAGCAGAGCTGTCTATAAAGCTCCCCCTTAACTCCACCCCCAGTCATTCGACCGAAGGCCAAGGAAGAAAAAGGAGAAACTATAAGGTGCAGAGGTGACTGAAGTTTTTAATCAAAAAACATAATTTATGTAAGAACTTACCTGATAAATTCATTTCTTTCATATTAGCAAGAGTCCATGAGCTAGTGACGTATGGGATATACATTCCTACCAGGAGGGGCAAAGTTTCCCAAACCTTAAAATGCCTATAAATACACCCCTCACCACACCCACAATTCAGTTTAACGAATAGCCAAGAAGTGGGTTGATAAGAAAGGAGCGAAAGCATCAAAAAAATAAGGAATTGGAATAATTGTGCTTTATACAAAAAAATCATAACCACCACAAAAAAGGGTGGGCCTCATGGACTCTTGCTAATATGAAAGAAATGAACTTATCAGGTAAGTTCTTACATAAATTATGTTTTCTTTCATGTAATTAGCAAGAGTCCATGAGCTAGTGACGTATGGGATAATAAATACCCAAGATGTGGAACTTCCACGCAAGAGTCACTAGAGAGGGAGGGATAAAATAAAGACAGCCAATTCCGCTGACAAATTAATCCACTACCCAAATCAAAAAAAGTTTCAATTTTTATAATGAAAAAAACTGAAATTATAAGCAGAAGAATCAAACTGAGACAGCTGCCTGAAGTACCATTCTACCAAAACTGCTTCTAAAGAAGAGAAAACATCAAAATGGTAGAACATAGTAAAAGTATGCAAAGAAGACCAAGTCATTGCTTTGCAAATCTGATCAACAGAAGCTTCATTCTTAAAAAGCCCAGGAAGTAGAAACTTACCTAGTAGAATGAGCCGTAATCCTCCCAGAAGGGAATCCACCCGACTCCAAATAAGCATGATGAATCAAAAGTTTAAGCAAGATGCCAAATAAATGGCAGAAGCTTTTTGACCTTCCTAAAACCAGAAAAGATAAAAAATAGACTAGAAGTCTATCTGAAATCTGAATAGCTTCAACATAGAATTACAACAACTCTTACCATATCCAAAGAAAACAGAATTTATGCTTACCTGATAAATTACTTTCTCCAACGGTGTGTCCGGTCCACGGCGTCATCCTTACTTGTGGGATATTCTCTTCCCCAACAGGAAATGGCAAAGAGTCCCAGCAAAGCTGGTCACATGATCCCTCCTAGGCTCCGCCCACCCCAGTCATTCGACCGACGGACAGGAGGAAATATATATAGGAGAAACCATATGATACCGTGGTGACTGTAGTTAGAGAAAATAATTAATCAGACCTGATTAAAAAACCAGGGCGGGCCGTGGACCGGACACACCGTTGGAGAAAGTAATTTATCAGGTAAGCATAAATTCAGTTTTCTCCAACATTGGTGTGTCCGGTCCACGGCGTCATCCTTACTTGTGGGAACCAATACCAAAGCTTTAGGACACGGATGAAGGGAGGGAGCAAATCAGGTCACCTAAATGGAAGGCACCACGGCTTGCAAAACCTTTCTCCCAAAAATAGCCTCCGAAGAAGCAAAAGTATCAAATTTGTAAAATTTGGCAAAAGTGTGCAGTGAAGATCAAGTCGCTGCCTTACATATCTGGTCAACAGAAGCCTCGTTCTTGAAGGCCCATGTGGAAGCCACAGCCCTAGTGGAGTGAGCTGTGATTCTTTCAGGAGGCTGCCGTCCCGCAGTCTCATAAGCCAATCGGATAATGCTTTTAAGCCAAAAGGAAAGAGAGGTAGAAGTCGCTTTTTGACCTCTCCTTTTACCAGAATAAACAACAAACAAGGAAGATGTTTGTCTGAAATCTTTAGTAGCCTCTAAATAGAATTTTAGAGCACGGACTACGTCCAAATTGTGTAACAAACGTTCCTTCTTTGAAACTGGATTCGGACACAAAGAAGGTACAACTATCTCCTGGTTAATATTTTTGTTGGAAACAACTTTCGGAAGAAAACCAGGCTTAGTACGCAAAACCACCTTATCTGCATGGAACACCAGATAGGGTGGAGAACACTGCAGAGCAGATAACTCTGAAACTCTTCTAGCAGAAGAAATTGCAACCAAAAACAAAACTTTCCAAGATAATAACTTAATATCTACGGAATGTAAGGGTTCAAACGGAACCCCTTGAAGAACTGAAAGAACTAGATTTAGACTCCAGGGAGGAGTCAAAGGTCTGTAAACAGGCTTGATCCTAACCAGAGCCTGAACAAATGCTTGAACATCTGGCACAGCTGCCAGTCTTTTGTGAAGTAAAACAGATAAAGCAGAGATCTGTCCCTTCAGAGAACTTGCAGATAATCCTTTCTCCAAACCTTCTTGTAGAAAGGATAGAATCTTAGGAATTTTTATCTTGTTCCATGGGAATCCTTTAGATTCACACCAACAGATATATTTTTTCCATATTTTATGGTAAATTTTTCTAGTTACAGGCTTTCTAGCCTGAATCAGAGTATCTATTACAGAATCTGAAAACCCACGCTTTGATAAAATCAAGCGTTCAATCTCCAAGCCGTCAGTTGGAGGGAAACCAGATTCGGATGTTCGACTGGACCCTGAACAAGAAGGTCCTGTCTCAAAGGTAGCTTCCATGGTGGAGCCGATGACATATTCACCAGGTCTGCATACCAAGTCCTGCGTGGCCACGCAGGAGCTATCAAGATCACCGAGGCCCTCTCCGGATTGATCCTGGCTACCAGCCTGGGGATGAGAGGAAACGGTGGGAATACATAAGCTAGGTTGAAGGTCCAAGGTGCTACTAGTGCATCTACTAGGGTCGCCTTGGGATCCCTGGATCTGGACCCGTAGCAAGGAACCTTGAAGTTCTGACGAGACGCCATCAGATCCATGTCTGGAATGCCCCATAATTGAGTTATTTGGGCAAAGATTTCCGGATGGAGTTCCCACTCCCCCGGATGGAATGTCTGACGACTCAGAAAATCCGCTTCCCAATTTTCCACTCCTGGGATGTGGATCGCAGACAAGTGGCAGGAGTGATCCTCCGCCCATTGAATTATCTTGGTCACTTCTTTCATCGCCAGGGAAGTCCTTGTTCCCCCCTGATGATTGATATATGCAACGGTCGTCATGTTGTCTGACTGAAACCTTATGAATTTGGCCTTTGCTAGTTGAGGCCAAGCTCTGAGAGCATTGAATATCGCTCTCAGTTCCAGAATGTTTATCGGGAGAAGAGACTCTTCCCGAGACTATAGACCCTGAGCTTTCAGGGATTCCCAGACCGCGCCCCAGCCCACTAGGCTGGCGTCGGTCGTGACAATGACCCACTCTGGTCTGCGGAAGCTCATTCCCTGTGACAGATTGTCCAGGGTCAGCCACCAACGGAGTGAATCTCTGGTCTTTTGATCTACTTGAATCGTCGGAGACAAGTCTGTATAATCCCCATTCCACTGTCTGAGCATGCACAGTTGTAATGGTCTTAGATGAATTCGTGCAAAAGGAACTATGTCCATTGTTGCAACCATCAATCCTATTACTTCCATGCACTGCGCTATGGAAGGACGAGGAACAGAATGAAGTACTTGACAAGAGCTTAGAAGTTTTGATTTTCTGACCTCTGTCAGAAAAATCCTCATTTCTAAGGAATCTATTATTGTTCCCAAGAAGGGAACTCTTGTTGACGGGGACAGAGAACTTTTTTCTTTGTTCACCTTCCATCTGTGAGATCTGAGAAAGGCTAGGACGATGTCCGTATGAGCCTTTGCTTTTGACAGGGACGACGCTTGAATCAGGATGTCGTCCAAGTAAGGTACTACTGCAATGCCCCTTGGTCTTAGAACTGCTAGAAGGGACCCTAGTACCTTTGTGAAAATCCTTGGAGCAGTGGCTAATCCAAATGGAAGTGCCACAAACTGGTAATGCTTGTCCAGAAAAGCGAACCTTAGGAACTGATGATGTTCCTTGTGGATAGGAATATGTAGGTACGCATCCTTTAAATCCACGGTAGTCATAAATTGATTTTCCTGGATAGTAGGTAGGATCGTTCGAATAGTTTCCATTTTGAACGATGGTACCCTGAGAAATTTGTTTAGGATCTTTAGATCCAAAATTGGTCTGAATGTTCCCTCTTTTTTGGGAACTATGAACAGATTGGAATAAAATCCCATTCCTTGTTCTCTTATTGGAACTGGATGTATCACTCCCATCTTTAACAGGTCTTCTACACAATGTAAGAATGCCTGTCTCTTTATTTGGTTTGAAGATAATTGAGACCTGTGGAACCTTCCCCTTGGGGGTAGTTCCTTGAATTCCAGGAGATAACCTTGAGAAACTATTTCTAGCGCCCAAGGATCCTGAACATCTCTTGCCCAAGCCTGAGCAAAGAGAGAAAGTCTGCCCCCCACTAGATCCGGTCCCGGATCGGGGGCTATCCCTTCATGCTGTTTTGGTAGCAGTGGTAGGCTTCTTGGCCTGCTTACCCTTGTTCCAGCCTTGCATTGGTTTCCAGGCTGGTTTGGGTTGTGAAGTATTACCCTCTTGCTTAGAGGATACAGAATTAGAGACTGGTCCGTTTCTGCGAAAGGGACGAAAATTAGGCTTATTATTAGCCTTAAAAGACCTATCCTGTGGGAGGGCGTGGCCCTTTCCCCCAGTGATGTCTGAAATAATCTCTTTCAAATCAGGTCCAAATAATGTTTTACCTTTGAAAGGAATTTTAAGCAATTTTGTCTTGGAAGACACATCCGCTGACCAAGACTTTAGCCAAAGCACTCTGCGCGCCACGACAGCAAACCCTGAATTTTTCGCCGCTAATCTAGCTAATTGCAAAGCGGCATCTAAAACAAAAGAGTTAGCCAATTTAAGTGCTTGAACTCTGTCCATAACCTCCTCATACGAAGATTCTTTACTGAGCGATTTTTCTAGTTCCTCGAACCAGAAACACGCTGCCATAGTGACAGGAACAATGCATGAAATTGGTTGTAGAAGGTAACCTTGCTGTACAAAAATCTTTTTAAGCAAACCCTCTAATTTCTTATCCATAGGATCTTTAAAAGCACAACTATCTTCGATAGGAATAGTAGTGCGTTTGTTTAGAGTAGAAACCGCCCCCTCGACCTTGGGGACTGTCTGCCATAAGTCCTTTCTGGGGTCGACTATAGGAAATAATTTCTTAAATATAGGGGGGGGAACAAAAGGTATGCCGGGCCTTTCCCCCTGTAAGGGTTAAACTTCTGCTCACCTAGTAACTCCACCCTTTTTACCTATATCAGTACCAGCACACCTGCAGACAAGTGCTTGGTAATTTGTTTTGTTCCTGAACTGCACGCTGTGCATATGGATTAACTTTGTTTGTCTTTTCTCCTAACTTGGATTATAAATATAGGACGTCCTATTTCTCAAATTACTCTGAGCCTCAGATTCTAAGGAATCCTCTTCTATAATTCCCTTTGCAAAGAGAACTTTCATAATTACCCTCTGAACAGCTTCCAACTAAGGATTCAGCTGTTCCACCTCTCCCTTGCATAAACTGAACTCTGCTACAATTCTGCTGTCAGCATATCCTGTGCTGACAGGCAGATTCACACAGTCTATTCAGAGGTAGGAGCTGCGCACACAGCCATCAGCATATCCTGTGCTGACAGGCAGATTCACACAGTCTATTCAGAGGTAGGAGCTGCGCACACAGCCATCAGCATATCCTGTGCTGACAGGCAGATTCACACAGTCTATTCAGAGGTAGGAGCTGCGCACACAGCCATCACGCTACCTAGTGCTGACAGGCAGATACACACTGGGTATTCAGAGGTAGGAGCTGCGCCGTGTATCATCACTCTCTCCAGTAACCCTTATTGTGCTGGACTGGACTGGTACTAACTTGGCATTTACACTTCTACCTATTACATCTCTGTACTTATCTGACATCCAATCTGCTCAGACCAAAGGTGAAGTCACCAACACTTCCATCACAACCTCAGATCTCTATACCATCTGACAAATATCAGACCTGAGTATTTACCACCAACTAATTAAAATCACTTTATTACTTGAGCGTACCTGAACAATAGCTACGCTCCTAAAGAAGGTGAAACAACAACCACTTTTGTAAAACAATTCTGCAGCTGAGGTCTAGATCCCAGTTCTAATCTTACACCCACTCTTTATTTACTATGTCCGCCACCCGCTTGGGTATAGGAAAAGCGTCGGGGGGCACCGGAACCTCTAGGAACTTGCCCATCTTACATAATTTCTCTGGAATGACCAAATTGTCACAATCATCCAGAGTAGATAACACCTCCTTAAGCAGTGCGCGGAGATGTTCTAATTTAAATTTAAATGTCACAACATCAGGTTCAGCTTGATGAGAAATTTTTCCTGAATCTGAAATTTCTCCATCAGACAAAACCTCCCTCATGGCCCCTTGAGATTGGTGTGAGGGTATATCAGAACAGTTATCATCAGCGTCCTCTTGCTCTTCAGTGTTTAAAACAGAGCAATCGCGCTTTCTCTGATAAGTAGGCATTTTGGATAAAAGATTTGCTATGGAGTTATCCATTACAGCCATTAATTGTTGCATGGTAATAAGTATTGGCGCACTAGATGTACTAGGGGCCTCCTGTGTGGGCATAACTGGTGTAGACACAGTAGGGGATGATGTAGTATCATGTTTACTCCCCTCATTTGAGGAATCATCTTGGGCAATATCATTATCTGTTGCATTACTGTCCTTACTTTGTTTGGACACTATGGCACAATTATCACATAAATTTAAATGGGGAGACACATTGGCTTTCATACATATAGAACATAGCTTATCTGATGGTACAGACATGTTAAACAGGCTTAAACTTGTCAACAAAGCACAAAAAACGTTTTAAAATAAAACCGTTACTGTCACTTTAAATTTCAAACTGAAAACACTTTATTACTGAATATGTGAAAAAGTATGAAGGAATTGTTCAAAATTCACCAAAATTTCACCACAGTGTCTTAAAGCATTAAAAGTATTGCACACCAAATTTCAGAGCTTTAACCCTTAAATTAACGGAACCGGAGCCGTTTTTACATTTAACCCCTATACAGTCCCAGAATGAGGCTCTGTCTATAACTAGAAAGGCCCCCATCTGAAAAAGGTGTCCAACACAGTGCCTGCCGTTTTTCTAAACATTCCCCAAGATTATAATACCAATAATTAGTTAGAATCTGCATAATATGCCTAGTAAAGCAATTGTTTTAGCCCAGAAAAATGTCTACCAGTTTTTAAGCCCTTTTTGAAGCCCTTTATTCTTTTATGTTTAACTAAGAAAATGGCTTACCGGTCCCCATGAGGGGAAATGACAGCCTTCCAGCATTACATGGTCTTGTTAGAAATATGGCTAGTCATACCTTAAGCAGAAAAGACTGCTAACTGTTTCCCCCAACTGAAGTTACTTCATCTCAACAGTCCTGTGTGGAAACAGCAATCGATTTTAGTTACTGTCTGCTAAAATCATCTTCCTCTTACAAACAGAAATCTTCATCCTTTTCTGTTTCAGAGTAAATAGTACATACCAGCACTATTTTAAAATAACAAACACTTGATAGAATAATAAAACTACATTTAAACACCAAAAAACTCTTAACCATCTCCGTGGAGATGTTGCCTGTGCAACGGCAAAGAGAATGACTGGGGTGGGCGGAGCCTAGGAGGGATCATGTGACCAGCTTTGCTGGGACTCTTTGCCATTTCCTGTTGGGGAAGAGAATATCCCACAAGTAAGGATGACGCCGTGGACCGGACACACCAATGTTGGAGAAAGTAAGAATCTCACCAAAGAAGTCTTAGGAAAACAATAATTCCTCCCTAATGTTTGTTAGAATTTACAACTTTAGGTAAGAATTGAAATGAGGACAGCAAAAACCACCTTATCCTGATGAAAAAAAATCAGAAAAAAGAGATTTACAAGAAAGAACAGATAATTCAAAAACTGTTCTAGATGAAGAGATGTCCAAAAAGAACAATACTTTCCATGAAAGTAATGTCCAGAGCAAGCATATGCTCAAATAGAAGAGCCTGAAAAACCTTCAGAACCCAATTAAGACTCCAAGGAGGAGAAATTGGCTTAATGACAGGTTTGATACGAATCAAAACCTGAACAAAATGATGAATATCAGGAAGTAACATTGCCTTATCCTGATGAAAAATCAGAAAAAGATATTCACAAAAAAGAGCAGATAACTCAAAAATTCTTCTAGCAGAAGAAATAATCAAAAGGAACAATACTTTTCCAAGAAAGTAATTTAATGTTCAGAAAATGCATAGTTTCAAACGGAGGAGCCTGTAAAGCCCTCAGCACCAAATTGAGACTCCAAAGAGGAGAGATTGAATTAATGACAGGCTTGATACGGACCAAAGCCTGTACAAAACAATGAATATCAGGATGATTAGCAATCTTTCTGTGAAAAAAAGAACAGAAAGAGTAGAGATTTGTCCTAACAAAGAACTGAAGACAAAACCTTATCCAAACCAACCTGAAAAAATAATAAAATTCTATGAATTTTAAAAGAATGCCAAGAAAAGTAGGTCTTCCAGACTCAATAATAAATCTTTCTAGAGACAGATTTACGAGCCTGAAACATAGTATTAATCAATGAGTCAGAGAAACCTCTATGACTAAAAACCAAGCGTTCAATCTCCATCCCTTCAAATTTAATGATTTGAGATCCTGATGGAAAAAATGGGCCTTGAGAAAGAAGGTCTGGTTTAAACGGAAGTGTCCAAGGTTGGCAACTGGCCATCCGAATGAGATCTGCATACCAAAACCTGAGAGGCCATGCTGGAGCCACCAGCATAACAAACAAATACTCCATAAGAATTTTGGAAATCACTTTGGAAGAACTAGAGGCAGAAAGAAATAGGCAAAAAGATAATTCCAAAGAAATGTCAATGCATACACTACTTCCGCCTGAAGATCCCCGGACCTGAATAGGCCCCTGGGAAGTTCTTTATTCAGATGAGATGCCAACAGATCTATTTCTAGAAATGCTCACATCTGAAAAATTGAAAAACATATCTGGGTAAGAGAGACCATTCTCCCGGAAGTAAAGCTTGATTAACAGAGATAATCCGCTTCCCAAATATCTATACCTGGGAAAAATACCACAGAATTTAGATAGGAGCTGGATTTAGCCCAAGCTAATATCCGAGACACTTCTGTCACAGCCTAAGGACTGATAGTCCTACCCTGATGATTGACATACACCATAGTTGTGATATTGTCTGAAAAACAATTAACGTCTCTTCTTCAAAAAGAAACTAACTGAAAAACTCTGAGAAAGCACAGAGTTCTAAAATATCAAATGGTAATCTCGCCTCCTGAGATTTCCAAACCCCTTGTGCTGACAGAGATCCTCAGACAGCCTCCCAACCAAAAAGACTCACATCTATAGAGATCATGGTCCAGGTTGAAAGAAACGGAGAGACCTGTAGAACTAAATGATGGTGATCTTAACCACCAAATCAAGAGAGATAAATATTAGGATTCGAAGATTTAAAATGCGAAATCCTAGAATCCCTGCACCACAATTCAGCATAAAAGACTGGAAAGGTTCTTTCTATTGAAAATGAGCAAAGGGAATTGAATCCAATGCTGTGGCCATAAGACCTAAAACTTCTATGCATATATAGCAACTGAAGGAAATAATAGAGACTAAAGGTACCGACAGACTGAACCCAATAAAATTGTCCCTTGTCTGATAGAGACAAAAACAGTGACACAAACTATCTGGAAACCTAAAAAAGGTGACCCTTGTGTGAGGAATCAAGAGCTTTTGAAAAAAAAGATCCTCTAACTATGTCCTGGAAGAACAAAGTGAATCATATGAGATTCTGCATCCTCAGAAAATAATCTGAATGAAAACAGAAAAATGAAAATATGCATTTATTGTATCTAAATGAAAACAAATAATGCTATCAGTGACCAAAAAAGGCAGAATAGTTTGAATAAAACTTCAAAACCCAGTTCCTAAAAATGGAACTGGAAGAAATACCCCAGAAGATTCCAGGTCTGAGCAGCGCTTGAACCCCACGGGTGATCAGCCATGCTTCAACAGTACCCAAAATATATAGGACCGAAACACACTTAAAGAAAGTGTTAGCCTTACTGGAATAAAATCAAATAAATTTGGACCGATTAGAACCAAATAAATTTCAAAAAAGTCTTAACCTGCCCCTTGCCAGCCAAGCTGGAATACGGCACGTGCATCGCAATTTTAGGGAGCTGATTTCGAACTAAAAAATTTAAAATTAAAAACATGTTACTTGGGAAAGAATTCAGGAATTTGTTCCTTAATAAGAACAACCAAACTAGTAGAAGCTTAAAGTTTTAGTCTTAGAACTCAATCTTGAAGCCCAGAGTAACAGTTAAGAATTGAATCCAATTATAAAACAAATAATTGATTATCTTAGAACAAAAGAAATATGGATTTTTAGAAATCACAAAATTCTTCTAGCTAAAACAGCTAAAGACATAGATTAAACCTCATTTTCGAAAATATTCAATAAAATGAAAACAAAAATGAAATTATTAGCATGATAGTCCAGTTAAAGGATCAGTCAATACAGTGGACTTGCATAATCAATAAATGCAAAACAACAAGACAAATGCAACAGCACCTAGTCTAGTAAATTTTGTCCCTTTAACAATGCTAAAATAAATCATAATCTGATGCTTGATCTTAAAGTAAACAGAAAAAATGAAGCAATTGCAACATCCAAATAAATCACAGGTCCAAGAAAAGTACCTGAAACTAAATAATTTTCCATAAATAAGACCATCTAAAGGAAAATAAATACTATTTTGCTATAGAAACAATAGCATAATTAGTAGGAGTAGAGATAGCCCCAATAAATTGGAGAACCCTCCAAATTGAATTTAACTGCCGGCAAAGAATATAGTTTAAAACCTTTGAAGAAGAAAATTCTCAGCCTATTCCATTCCCTAGTATGAGGAATTGGAAAAAAACCTCTGAAAACACAGAAGAATAAATAAGCAGAAATAGTGTTAGCTAGTCTTGAAAAAGAACTAGTTACCTTAATATCCAAAATAATCAACACCTTTTCAACAAAGAACAAATGTACTTTAATAAAAAAATAAAATAAAAAAGTAGATTTGTTAGTGTCAATATCTGATGAAGAAAATTCTGAATGAGAAAAAACATCATCAGAGAAGGATAAATCAGTATGTTGTTAGTCATTTGAAACTTCAATAATTAAAAAAAGTTTGAAAAAGACCTAAAAATGTTATTAGAAGGCACGATGTCAGACAAAGCCTTTAAAATAGAATCAGAAAAATATTTCTTATAAATCTTCTAAATATTTCTTGTACATAAGATGTAAAAAGAATGGCAATATATAAAGCATGAATACTAATGGATTCTGCATGTAAAAGTTTATCATGATAACTTATTACAAACCATAGCTAAAGATAAACATTCATAACATTTAAAAAAAAAGAACTTAGCTTTGGTAGGACTGAACTCAGTCAACAGGAATCCTCTTAGATTGTTTTGAAACAGGAACAGTGAAATCTTGCAATATGTAATTGAAAAAAACAATATTTAAAGCAAAATTATCAAATTCCTTAAATGGCAGTTTCAGGAATGGGAAAAGAATGCAAAATAATAAGCTTCTAGAAACCAGAAGCAATAAAAAAGTGAGGTTTAAATAATGTGAGGAAAAAAAGTGAAACAAAAAATACGCCCACATTATTGGCGCTAAATACAACACCCATATATTTGGCGCCAAGTATGACGCCACATCCTCTGACGCCAGAACCGACGCCCACATTTTTTGGCGCAAAAAAAGTCTGAATACACATGCGTCAAAAATGACGTATTAACAGAATACAACTTCCGGCGTCAACTAAGGCGCCGGAAATGACGAAATTGTTGCGCCAAAAAAGTCTGCGCCAAGAATGACGCAATAAAAAGAAGCATTTTCTGCCCCCGCAAGCCTAACAGCACACAGAGAAAAATGATCAATTGAAAATCTTCAAGGTAAAGAAAAATAAATTGAATTAAAATGCATTATCCCAAATAATGAAACTGACAGTCTGAATATTAAAGGAATACTGATTATCCTGAATCATGGCAAATATAAGTTTAAATACATATATTTAGAACTTTACATAGAAAGTGCCCAACCATAGTTTAGAGTGTCATAATAAAATAAAACTTACTTACCCTAAGACACTCATCTACATATAGTAGATAGCCAAACCAGTACTGAAACGAGAATCAGTAGAGGTAATGGTTTATAAGAGTATATCGTCGATCTGAAAAGGGAGGTAAGAGATGAATCTCTACGACCGATAACAGAGAACCTATGAAATAGATCCCGTAGAAGGAGACCATTGAATTCAAATAGGCAATACTCTCTTCACATCCCTCTGACATTCACTGCACTCTGAGAGGAAAACCGGGCTCCAGCCTGCTGCGAAGCGCATATCAACGTAGAATCTAGCACAAACTTACTTCACCACCTCCATTGGAGGCAAAGTTTGTAAAACTGAATTGTGGGTGTGGTGAGGGGTGTATTTATAGGCATTTTAAGGTTTGGGAAACTTTGCCCCTCCTGGTAGGAATGTATATCCCATACGTCACTAGCTCATGGACTCTTGCTAATTACATGAAAGAAATACCATCTGTCTTGAATAGACAGGGCGGGCCGTGGACTCGGTACATCGCAAAAGAAAGAAATTTGTTAGGTAAGTATAAATTTTGTTTACTTTTGCATGATGTACCGAGTCCACGGATTCATCCTTACTTGTGGGATACCAATACCAAAGCTTTAGGACACGGATGAAGGGAGGGACAAGACAGAAACCTAAACAGAAGGCATTACTGCTTGCAAAACCTTTCTTCCAAAAATAGCCTCCGAAGAAGCAAAAGTATCAAATTTGCAAAATTTGGAAAAGGTATGAAGCGACGACCAAGTCGCAGCCTTACAAATCTGTTCAACAGAAGCATAATTTTTAAAAGCCCATGTGGAAGCTACCGCTCTAGTAGAATTAGCTGTAATCCTTCCAGGAGCCTGCTGTCCAGCAGTCTCATAAGCCAAACAGATGATGCTTTTCAGCCAAAAGGAAAGAGAAGTCGCCGTAGCCTTTTGACCCCTACGCTTCCAGAATAGACAACAAACAAAGAAGATGTTTGACGAAAATCTTTGGTTGCCTGCAAATAAAATTTCAAAGCACGAACCACATCCAAGTTGTGCAACAGACATTCCTTCTTACAAGAAGGATTAGGACACAGAGAAGGAACAACAATTTCCTGATTGATATTCCTGTTAGTAACAACCTTAGGTAGGAACCCAGGCTTGGTACGTAAAACCACATTATCAGCATGGAACACAAGATAAGGCGAGTCACATTGTAATGCAGATAGTTCAGAAACTCTTCGAGCTGAAGAGATAGCAACTAGGAACAAAACTATAGCTGAACCAGTTGAGCAAACACCTCCGGATGGAGTTCCCACTCCCCCGGATGAAAAGTCTGACAACTTAGAAAGTCTGCCTCCCAGTTCTCTACACCTGGGATATAGATCGCTGATAGATGGCAAGAGTGAGCCTCTGCCCATTGGATTATCCTTGAGACCTCTATCATCACTAAGGAACTCCATGTTCCGACCTGATGATTGATATAAGCCACAGTCGTGATGTTGTCCGACTGAAACCTGATGGATCTGGCCGAAGCCAGCTGAGGCCATGCCTGGAGAGCTTTGAATATCGCTCTTAATTCCAGAATATTTATCGGTAGGAGAGCCTCCTCCCGAGTCCACAAACCCTGAGCCTTTAGGGAATTCCAGACTGCACCCCAGCCCATAAGGCTGTCGTCTGTCGTCACTATAACCCATTCTGGCCTGCGGAAACACATTCCATGGGACAGATGATCCTGTGACAACCACCAAAGAAGAGTCTCTGGTCTCTTGATCCAGATTTATCCGAGGTTATAAATCCACATAATCCCCATTCCACTGATTGAGCATGCATAGTTGCAATGGTCTGAGATGCAAGCGAGCAAACGGAACTATGTAAATTGCCGCTACCATTAGACCGATTACCTCCATACACTGAGCCACTGACGGCCGAGGAATGGAGTGAAGAGCTCGGCAGGTGGACAAAATCTTTGATTTCCTGACCTCCGTCAGAAATATTTTCATATCCACTGAGTCTATCAGAGTCCCTAGAAATGAAACTCTTGTGAGGGGGGAAAGAGAACTCTTTTTTACGTTCACCTTCCACCCGTGAGATCTTAGAAAGGCCAACGCTAAGTCCGTGTGAGACTTGGCTAGTTGGAAGGTCGACGCTTGAATCAGAATGTTGTCTAGATAAGGCGCCACTGCTATGCCCCGTGGCCTTAAAACCGCCAGAAGGGACTATAGCACCTTCGTGAAGATACGTGGCGCCGTGGCCAACCCGAAAGGAAGAGCCACAAACTGATAATGCTTGTCCAGAAAGGCGAACCGGAGGAACTGGTGATGATCTTTGTGGATAGCAATGTGTAGATACGCATCCTTTAAATCCACGGTGGTCATATATTGACCCTCCTGGATTAATGGTAAGATAGTCCGAATAGTCTCCATCTTGAAAGATGGAACTCTTAGGAACTGGTTTAGGATCTTGAGATCCAGAATTAGTCTTAATGTCCCCTCCTTTTTGGGAACAATAAACAGATTGGAGTAGAACCCCTGCCCTTGTTCTGCTTTTGGAACTGGGCAGATCTCTCCCATGGTAAAAAGGTCTTCTACACAGCGTAAGAACGCCTCTCTTTTTGTCGGGTTTACAGACAATTGAGACAGATGGAACCTCCCCCTTGGAGGGGAATCCTTGAAATCTAGAAGGTATCCCTGGGTTACAATTTCTACTACCCAGGAATCCTGAACGTCTCTTGCCCAGGCCTGAGTCCGGATCGGGGGCTACACTTTCATGCTAACTTAGTGGCAGCAGCAGGCTTTTTGGCATGATTAGGTCTCCAGGTTGGCTTGGATTGAGCAAAGTTCCCCTCTTGCTTTGCAGCAGAGGAAGAGGAAGTGGGACCACTCTTGAAGTTTCGAAAGGAACGAAAATTATTTTGTTTGGTCCTTGTCTTATTTGACTTATCCTGAGGAAGGGTATATGACCCTTCCCTCCAGTAATGTCTGAAATGATCTCTTTCAGTGCAGGCCCGAATAAGGTCTTACCTTTGAAAGGGATGGACAAAAGCTTAGATTTAGATGACACATCAGCTGACCAGGACTTAAGCTATAATGCTCTACGCGCTAAAATGGCAAAACCTGAGTACTTTGCCGCTAACTTAGCAAGATGAAAAGCGGCGTCTGTAATAAAAGAATTAGCCAACTAAAAGCCTTAATTCTGTCCAAAATATCATCTAGTGGGGTCTCCATCTGAAGAGCCTCTTCTAGAGCCTCAAACCAAAAGGCAGCTGCAGTGGTTACAGGAACAATGCATGCTATAGGTTGAAGAAGAAAACCTTGATGAACAAAAATTTTCTTTAGGAGACCCTCTAATTTTTTTATCCATAGGATCAATGAAAGCACAACTGTCTTCAATAGGTATAGTTGTACGCTTAGCCAGGGTAGAAATAGCTCCCTCCACCTTAGGGACCATCTGCCATGAGTCCTTTATTGTGTCAGAAATGGGAAACGTTTTCTTAAAAAACAGGAGGGGGAGAGAACGGAATACCTGGTTTATCCCACTCCTTAGTAACAATGTCCGAAATCCTCTTAGGGACCGGAACACATCAGTGTAAACAGGAACATCTAAATATTTGTCCATTTTACACAATTTCCCTGAAACTACAATAGGGTCACAATCATCCAGAGTAGCTAAAACCTCCCTGAGCAATAAACGGAGGTGCTCTAGCTTAAATTTAAATGCTGTCATATCTGAATCTGTCCGAGGCAACTACTTTCCTGAATCAGAAATCTCTCCCTCAGACAGCAAATCCCTCATCCCTACCTCAGAACATTGTGAGGGAATATCGGATACGGCTACTAAAGCGTCAGAAGGCTCAGCATTTGTTCTTAACCCAGAGCTACTGCACTTCCCTTGCAACCCAGGCAGTTTAGATAAAACCTCTGTAAGGGTAGTATTCATAACTGAAGCCATACAGTGCAAGGTGAAAGAATTAGACGCACTAGAAGTACTTGGCGTCGCTTGTGCGGGCGTTACTGGTTGTGACAAAATGGCAAAACCTGACTTCCCTCTGTCTGAGAATCATCTAATGCCAAATTTTTATAAGTCAAAATATGCTGTTTGCAATTTATAGACATATCAGTACAAGTGGGACACATTCTAAGAGGGGGTTCCACAATGGCTTCTAAACAAATTGAACAATTAGTTTCCTCAGTGTCAGACATGTTTAACAGATTAGTAATAAAGCAAACAAGCTTGGAAAACACTTTATTTAATTAAAAAAACACAATTTGCAAAAACGGTACTGTGCCTTTAAGAGAAAAAAAAAAGGCATACACAAACTACAAAACAGGGTAAAATTGCTTCAAATTTTCCAAAATTTTAACAGTGTACCCACTAAGCCTTAGAAGGATTGCACCACAAGTAAATAAATAATAACCCCACAAATGACAAAACCGGAATGAAATTTGGCTAAAAACCGGTTAAAACCCCTATTAGAAATTTGCCACAGCTCTGCTGTGGCCCTACCTGCTCTTAGGAACAATAATCTGGGGTTAAAGCTTCGAATAGGCCCTCAGAAGACTATCAGGACCTCAGGAGGAGATGCTTGCTGCTTGTCTGAATTACTAAGTGCGCAACTCAGGCGCTAAAATAGGCCCCGCCCACCTCATTTGATGTTGCTGGGGCCTACACAAATCTAGCAAACTATGTTAGAAAAACCATGTGGGTTATAACAACCCTAAATAAGCCAAAATGACCCCTCAAGCAAAAGTTCCCATAAACATAAAAAAAGTTACTCCCAGAACACACAAACGTTTGGCACTTTCTAATAAACAAACTAAGTGCCCAAAAATACTTAGCCCTTCATGCAAGCTAGTAAAGCCTCTTTCATACTAGGATTACTGCTTCCCCTTCCCCTAATGGGGATACTGTCAGCCTTTCTGAGTTAACACAGTCTCTGCAGAAAATATGACTGAACATACCTCATTGCTGCATAGCAAGAAACCGTTCCTCACACTGAAGTTTTCCTGTACTCCTCAGCTTCTGTGAGAACAGCAGTGGACCTTAGTTACAAATGCTAAGATCATAAACCTCCAGGCAGAAATCTTCATCTATGTCCTGCTTGAGAGTAAATAGTACAACACTGGTACCATTTAAAAATAACAAACTCTTGATTGTAGTTAAAATTAAACTAACAGCTTAACACCTCTTTCACTTTACCCTTCCTGCTTAGAGCCGGCAAAGAGAATGACTGGGGGGGTGGAGTTAAGGAGGGAGCTATATAGACAGATCTGAGGTGGTGCTCTCTTTGCCACTTACTGTTAGAAAGGATAATATCCCACAAGTAAGGATGAATCCGTGGACTCGGTACATCATGAAAAAAAAATAAACACTATTCCTTCCCCCCAAGACTGCATACTGGCAAATTGCCGGTAACAAATATGGCAGTGCAGGGGGGGGGGGGGAGTGAGCTATTTCTGAGGGATCAGGGAGGTGGGAAGGTGGATCCCTACATTACAGAAAAAAAAGAAAAAGAAAAGACTAAGATGGTGGTGGATGATGGTGACCATTAGAAGCGGGGTGGGCTCTTTGGGATGGATCAGGGAGGTGGTAGGTGTCAGATGAGAGGGTAATCACTGCACTACAATATATTTTACCCTTAACAGCTGATTAACCCCTTTACTGACGGGAATTTCAGAGGTGTATCGTGCAGCTGCAATTAGTAGCCTTCGAATGACCAAAAATCGATCGCAAAGCCATATATGGCTGCTGCTTCTGAGAAAGGGGATCCTAGAGAAACTTTTACAACCATTGACTGCAGTAGTTGTGTGTAAATAATTTCAGCGAAAACCCAAACTTTGTGAAAAAAAGTTAAAAAAATGTCTTATACGATTAATATTTGGCAGCCAAATAGTGGCATCAAATATACTAAAATGGGCCTAGATCTTCAATACCTGTACAGTTATTTAAAAGCTAAAGGGACAAGCCCATAAAAACTAAACTTTCATAGCTCAGATACAGCATGATATTTTAAAACTATCTCTATATTGTTTGATGACAAGCATAGCTAGGTAGACATAGAGTAGCAAAGCACTACTGGGAGCTAATGGTTGATTGGTGACTACACACACAGGCCTTTTGTTATTGACTCACAAGATGTGTTACGCTAGCTTGCAGTAGTGTATTACTGTCCTGGAGTGGACTTTAACTTTGTTGAACCCTCTGTGCAGGAGTTGTTATATCCAAGCAATAAAGCAATAGTAAAATGCTCTAACACATTAGAACACTTTCTTTTTACACTTTTAGATCCCTTTAACCACACCACTTTTTCCACTTTAAAATGCTAAGTCTATTGCTTGCCAATATTATGCCCTAATACTGTTAAGCATTAATGAGACCTTGCATTGGTCTTCTAATTACACCCAACCTAACAATCATTCTCATATTCTTCTAATTTTTATTTTATTTTTTTAGCAATCTGGAATGACAAATGGATGCTGGGTCTCAAGAGATCTGAGAACTAAGTGCTCATCTTATGCTGACAATTCATCAAGTTAGAGCTTGACAGCAGTCTTATATCAGCAATACAATGTACCATAAATAATCCAGAGTTTTTCTGTCCTTTGAGCATCACTGTCCTCCTGTGTTCTGTTTGTAAATACCAAGCAGTGACAAGCAAGCCTGCTGCCACAAACAGTATATGTGTTTCTGCCTATGTGAACCTGCTCCACATAGCCAAAAAAACATAATTTATGTAAGAACTTACCTGATAAATTCATTTCTTTCATATTAGAAAGAGTCCATGAGCTAGTGACGTATGGGATATACATTCCTACCAGGAGGGGCAAAGTTTCCCAAACCTCAAAATGCCTATAAATACACCCCTCACCACACCCACAATTCAGTTTAACGAATAGCCAAGAAGTGGGGTGATAAGAAAGGAGCGAACGCATCAAAAATAAGGAATTGGAATAATTGTGCTTTATACAAAAAAATCATAACCACCACAAAAAAGGGTGGGCCTCATGGACTCTTGCTAATATGAAAGAAATGAATTTATCAGGTAAGTTCTTACATAAATTATGTTTTCTTTCATGTAATTAGCAAGAGTCCATGAGCTAGTGACGTATGGGATAGCAGATACCCAAGATGTGGAACTTCCACGCAAGAGTCACTAGAGAGGGAGGGATAAAATAAAGAGCCAATTCCGCTGAAAAAATAATCCACAACCCAAATCAAAAGTTTTAATCTTATAATGAAAAAAACTTAAAAATTATAAGCAGAAGAATCAAACTGAAACAGCTGCCTGAAGTACTTTTCTACCAAAAACTGCTTCAGAAGAAGAGAAAACATCAAAATGGTAGAATTTAGTAAAAGTATGCAAAGAAGACCAAGTTGCTGCTTTGCAAATCTGATCAACAGAAGCTTCATTCCTAAAAGCCCAGGAAGTAGAAACTGACCTAGTAGAATGAGCCGTAATCCTTTGAGGCAAGGACTTACCCGACTCCACATAAGCATGATGAATCAAAGATTTTAACCAAGACGCCAAAGAAATGGCAGAAGCTTTCTGACCTTTCCTAGAACCAGAAAAGATAACAAATAGACTAGAAGTCTTTCTTAAATCTTTAGTAGCTTCAACATAATATTTCAAAGCTCTTACTACATCCAAAGAATGTAAAGATCTCTCCAGAGAATTCTTAGGATTAGGACACAATGAAGGGACAACAATTTCTCTACTAATGTTGTTAGAATTCACAACCTTAGGTAAAAATTGAAATGAAGTCCGCAACACCACCTTATCCTGATGAAAAATCAGAAAAGGAGATTCACAAGAAAGAGCAGATAACTCAGAAACTCTTCTAGCAGAAGAGATGGCCAAAAGGAACAAAACTTTCCAAGAAAGTAATTTAATATCCAGAGAATGCATAGGTTCAAACGGAGGAGCCTGTAAAGCCCTCAGAACCAAATTAAGACTCCAAGGAGGAGAGATTGACTTAATGACAGGTTTGATAAGAACCAAAGCCTGTACAAAACAATGAATATCAGGAAGATTAGCAATCTTTCTGTGAAAAAGAACAGAAAGAGCAGAGATTTGTCCTTTCAAAGAACTTGCAGACAAACCTTTATCCAAACCATCCTGAAGAAACTGTAGAATTCTAGGAATTCTAAAAGAATGCCAGGAGAATTTATGAGAAGAACACCAAGAAATGTAAGTCTTCCATACTCTATAATAAATCTTCCAAGACACAGATTTACGAGCCTGTAACATAGTATTAATTACTGAGTCAGAGAAACCTCTATGACTAAGAATCAAGCGTTCAATTTCCATACCTTCAAATTTAATGATTTGAGATCCTGATGGAAAAATGGGCCTTGAGATGGAAGGTCTGGTCTTAACGGAATTGTCCAAGGTTGGCAACTGGCCATCCGAATGAGATCCGCATACCAAAACCTGTGAGGCCATGCTGGAGCCACCAGCAGTACAAACGAACGTTCCATTAGAATTTTGGAAATCACTTTTGGAAGAAAAACTAGAGGCGGAAAGATATAGGCAGGATGATAATTCCAAGGAAGCGACAACGCGTCCACTGCTTCCGCCTGAGGATCCCTGGATCTGGACAGATACCTGGGAAGTATCTTGTTTAGATGAGAGGCCATCAGATCTATTTCTGGAAGTCCCCAAATTTGAACAATCTTAAGAAATATCTCTGGGTGAAGAGACCATTCGCCGGGATGTAACGTCTGGCGACTGAGATAATCCGCTTCCCAATTGTCTACACCTGGGATGTGAACCGCAGAAATTAGACAGGAGCTGGATTCCGCCCACACAAGTATCCGAGATACTTCTGTCATAGCTTGAGGACTGTGAGTCCCACCTTGATGATTGACATACGCCACGGTTGTGACATTGTCTGTCTGAAAACAAATAAACGATTCTCTCTTCAGAAGCGGCCAGAACTGAAGAGCTCTGAAAATCGCACAGAGTTCCAAAATGTTGATTGGCAATCTCGCCTCCTGAGATTCCCAAACCCCCTGCGCTGTCAGAGATCCCCATACAGCTCCCCAACCTGAAAGACTTGCATCTGTTGAGATTACAGTCCAGGTTGGACGAACGAAAGAGGCCCCTTGAATTAGACGCTGGTGATTCAACCACCAAGTCAGAGAAGATCGAACATTGGGATTTAAGGATATTATTTATGATATCTTTGTATAATCCCTGCACCACTGGTTCAGCATACAAAGCTGAAGAGGTCTCATGTGAAAACGAGCAAAGGGGATCGCATCCGATGCAGCAGTCATGAGACCTAGAATTTCCATGCAAAAAGCTACCGAATGGAATGATTGAGACTGAAGGTTTCGACAAGCTGAAACCAACTTCAAACGTCTCTTTTCTGTTAGAGACAAAGTCATGGACACTGAATCTATTTGAAATCCCAAAACCTTTGTCAGAGGAATCAAAGAACTCTTTGGTAAATTGATCCTCCAACCATGTCTTTGAAGAAACGACACAAGTTGATTCGTATGAAATTCTGCAGAATGTAAAGACTGAGCAAGTACCAAGATATCGTCCAAATAAGGAAATACTGCAATACCCTGTTCTCTGATTACAGAGAGAAGGGCACCGAGAACCTTTGAAAAGATCCTTGGAGCCGTTGCTAGGCCAAACGGAAGGGCAACAAACTGGTAATGCTTGTCTAGAAAAGAGAATCTCAGAAACTGATAGTGATCTGGATGAATTGGAATATGAAGATATGCATCCTTCAAATCTATTGTGGACATATAATGCCCTTGCTGAACAAAAGGCAGAGTAGTCCTTATAGTCACCATTTTGAATGTTGGTATCCTTACATAACGATTCAATATTTTTAGATCCAGAACTGGTCTGAAGGAATTCTCCTTCTTTGGTACAATGAATAGATTTGAGATAGATTTGAGTAAAACCCCAGACCCCGTTCCAGAACTGGAACTGGCACAATTACCCCAGCCAACTCTAGATCTGAAACACATTTCAGAAACGCTTGAGCCTTTACTGGGTTTACTGAAATGCGAGAGAGAAAAAATCTTCTCACAGATGGCCTTACCTTGAAACCTATTCTGTACCCTTAAAAAACAATGTTCTGAATCCAAAGACTGTGAATCGAATTGATCCAAATATCTTTGAAAAATCATAACCTGCCCCCTACCAGCTGTGCTGGAATGAGGGCCGCACCTTCATGCGGATTTGGGAGCTGGTTTTGACTTTCTAAAAGGCTTGGATTTATTCCAGACTGGAGAAGGTTTCCAAACGGAAACCGTTCCTATAGGGGAAGGGTCAGGCTTCTGTTCCTTATTCTGACGAAAGGAACGAAAATGATTAGCAGCCCTGTATTTACCTTTAGATTTTTTGTCCTGAGGCAAAAAGGTTCCTTTCCCCCCAGTAACAGTTGAAATAATAGAATCCAACTGTGAACCAAATAATTTATTATCTTGGAAAGAAAGAGAAAGCAAAGTTGACTTAGAAGTCATATCTGCATTCCAAGATTTAAGCCATAAAGCTCTTCTAGCTAAAATAGCTAAAGACATATACCTGACATCAATTCTAATGATATATAAAATGGCATCACAAATAAAGTTATTAGCATGTTAAAGAAGTTTAACAATGCTATAAGCATTATGGTCTGACACTTGTTGCGCTAAAGCCTCCAACCAGAAAGTGGAAGCTGCAGCAACATCAGCCAAAGAAATAGCAGGTCTAAGAAGATTACCTGAACATAAATAAGCTCTCCTTAGAAAGGATTCAAGCTTCCTATCTAAAGGATCCTTAAAGGAAGTACTATCCGCCGTAGGAATAGTAGTACGTTTAGCAAGAGTGGAGATAGCCCCATCAACTATCAGATGGCACAGGGTACAATTTCTTAAACCTTTGAGAAGGAGTAAATGAAGTACCCAGATTATTCCATTCCCTAGAAATTACTTCAGAAATAGCATCAGGAACTGGAAAAACTTCTGGAATAACTACATGAAGTTTGAAAACCGAATTTAAACGCTTAGTAGATTTAGTATCAAGAGGACTAGACTCTTCCATATCTAATGCAATTAACACTTCTTTAAGTAAAGAACGAATAAACTCCATCTTAAATAAATATGAAGATTTATCAGTGTCAATATCTGAGGCAGAATATTCTGAACCAGATAGATCCTCATCAGAAACAGATAAGTCAGAATGATGGCGGTCACTTAAAAATTCATCTGAAATATGAGAAGTTTTAAAAGACCTTTTACGTTTACTGAAAGGAGGAATAACAGACAGAGCCTTCCTAATAGATTTAGAAACAAATTATTTTACATTAACAGGGACATCCTGAACATTAGATGTTGAAGGAACAACAACAGGTAATGGATTATTACTAATGGAAATACAATCTGCATTAGAAAGTTTATCATGACAGTTATCACAAACTACAGCCGGAGGAACAGTTACCAAAAGTTTACAACAGATGCACTTAACTTTGGTAGAACCAGCATCAGGCAGCGTCTTTCCAGAAGTAGATTCTGATCCAGGGTCATGTAGAGACATCTTGCAATATGTAATAGAAAAAACAACATATAAAGCAAAATTATCAAATTCCTTAAAGGGACACTGTACCCAAAAATTTTCTTTCGTGATTTAGATTGAGCATGACATTTTAAGCAACTTTCTAATTTACTCCTATTATCAAATTTTCTTCTCTCTCTTTGTATCTTTATTTGAAATGCAAGAATGTAAGTTTAGATGCCGGACCATTTTTGGTGAACAACCTGGGTTGTCCTTGCTGATTGGTGGATAAATTCATCCACCAATAAAAAAGTGCTGTCCAGAGTACTGAAACAACAAAAAAAAGCTTAGATGCCTTCTTTTTCAAATAATGATAGCAAGAGAACGAAGAAAAAAACAGAATTTATGTTTACCTGATAAATTACTTTCTCCAACGGTGTGTCCGGTCCACGGCGTCATCCTTACTTGTGGGATATTCTCTTCCCCAACAGGAAATGGCAAAGAGCCCAGCAAAGCTGGTCACATGATCCCTCCTAGGCTCCGCCTACCCCAGTCATTCGACCGACGTTAAGGAGGAATATTTGCATAGGAGAAACCATATGTTACCGTGGTGACTGTAGTTAAAGAAAATAAATTATCAGACCTGATTAAAAAAACCAGGGCGGGCCGTGGACCGGACACACCGTTGGAGAAAGTAATTTATCAGGTAAACATAAATTCTGTTTTCTCCAACATAGGTGTGTCCGGTCCACGGCGTCATCCTTACTTGTGGGAACCAATACCAAAGCTTTAGGACACGGATGAAGGGAGGGAGCAAATCAGGTCACCTAAATGGAAGGCACCACGGCTTGCAAAACCTTTCTCCCAAAAAATAGCCTCAGAAGAAGCAAAAGTATCAAATTTGTAAAATTTAGAAAAAAGTGTGCAGTGAAGACCAAGTCGCTGCCTTACATATCTGATCAACAGAAGCCTCGTTCTTGAAGGCCCATGTGGAAGCCACAGCCCTAGTGGAGTGAGCTGTGATTCTTTCAGGAGGCTGCCGTCCGGCAGTCTCATAAGCCAATCGGATAATGCTTTTAATCCAGAAGGAGAGAGAGGTAGAAGTTGCTTTTTTGACCTCTCCGTTTACCAGAATAAACAACAAACAAAGACGAAGTTTGTCTGAAATCCTTAGTAGCTGCTAAGTAAAATTTGAGAGCACGAACTACATCCAAGTTGTGCAACAAACGTTCCTTCTTTGAAACTGGATTCGGACACAAAGAAGGCACGACTATCTCCTGGTTAATGTTTTTGTTAGAAACAACTTTTGGAAGAAAACCAGGTTTAGTACGCAAAACCACCTTATCTGCATGGAACACCAGATAAGGAGAAGAACACTGCAGAGCAGATAATTCTGAAACTCTTCTAGCAGAAGAAATTGCAACCAAAAACAAAACTTTCCAAGATAATAACTTAATATCAACGGAATGTAAGGGTTCAAACGGAACCCCCTGAAGAACTGAAAGAACTAGGTTGAGACTCCAAGGAGGAGTCAAAATTTTGTAAACAGGCTTGATTCTAACCAGAGCCTGAACAAAGGCTAGAACATCTGGCACAGCTGCCAGCTTTTTGTGAAGTAACACAGACAAGGCAGAAATCTGTCCCATCAAGGAACTTGCAGATAATCCTTTTTCCAATCCTTCTCGAAGGAAGGATAGACTCTTAGGAATCTTAACCTTGTCCCAAGGGAATCCTGCAGATTCACACCAACAGATATACCAAATTATGTGGTAATTTTTCTGGTTACAGGCTTTCAGGCCTGAACAAGAGTATTAATAACAGAATCTGAGAACCCTCGCTTTGATAAGATCAAGCGTTCAATCTCCAAGCAGTCAGCTGGAGTGGGTCGAACGGACCTAGAACAAGAAGGTCTCGTCTCAAAGGTAGCTTCCATGGTGGAGCCGATGACATATTCACCAGATCTGCATACCAAGTCCTGCGTGGCCACGCAGGAGCTATCAAAATCACCGACGCCCTCTCCTGATTGATCCTGGCTACCAGCCTGGGGATGAGAGGAAACGGCGGGAACACATAAGCTAGTTTGAAGGTCCAAGGTGCTACTAGTGCATCCACTAGAGCCGCCTTGGGATCCCTGGATCTGTACCCGTAGTAAGGAACTCTGAAGTTCTGACGAGAGGCCATCAGATCCATGTCTGGAATGCCCCACGGTTGAGTGACTTGGGCAAAGATTTCCGGATGGAGTTCCCACTCCCCCGGATGCAATGTCTGACAACTCAGAAAATCCGCTTCCCAATTTTCCACTCCTGGGATGTGGATAGCAGACAGGTGGCAGGAGTGAGACTCCGCCCATAGAATGATTTTGGTCACTTCTTCCATCGCTAGGGAACTCCTTGTTCCCCCCTGATGGTTGATGTATGAACTTGGCCCTCGCTAGCTGAGGCCAAGCTTTGAGAGCATTGAATATCGCTCTCAGTTCCAGAATATTTATCGGTAGAAGAGATTCTACCCGAGACCAAAGACCCTGAGCTTTCAGGGATCCCCAGACCGCGCCCCAGCCCATCAGACTGGCGTCGGTCGTGACAATGACCCACTCTGGTCTGCGGAAGGTCATCCCTTGTGACAGGTTGTCCAGGGACAGCCACCAACGGAATGAGTCTCTGGTCCTCTGATTTACTTGTATCTTCGGAGACAAGTCTGAATAGTCCCCATTCCACTGACTGAGCATGAACAGTTGTAATGGTCTTAGATGAATGCGCACAAAAGGAACTATGTCCATTGCCGCTACCATCAAACCTATCACTTCCATGCACTGCGCTATGGAAGGAAGAGGAACGGAATGAAGTATCCGACAAGAGTCTAGAAGTTTTGTTTTTCTGGCTTCTGTCAGAAAAATCCTCATTTCTAAGGAGTCTATTATAGTTCCCAAGAAGGGAACCCTCGTTGACGGAGATAGAGAACTCTTTTCCACGTTCACTTTCCATCCGTGAGATCGGAGAAAGGCCAGGACAATGTCCGTGTGAGCCTTTACTTGAGGAAGGGACGACGCTCGAATCAGAATGTCGTCCAAGTAAGGTACTACAGCAATGCCCCTTGGTCTTAGCACCGCCAGAAGGGACCCTAGTACCTATGAGAAAATCCTAGGAGCAGTGGCTAATCCGAAAGAAAAAAAACACTAAAAAACTCTAAGCCATCTCCGTGGAGATGTTGCCTGTACAACGGCAAAGAGAATGACTGGGGTAGGCGGAGCCTAGGAGGGATCATGTGACCAGCTTTGCTGGGCTCTTTGCCATTTCCTGTTGGGGAAGAGAATATCCCACAAGTAAGGATGACGCCGTGGACCGGACACACCTATGTTGGAGAAATGATAATAGGAGTAAATTAGAAAGTTGCTTAAAATTGCATGCTCTTTCTGAATTACAAAAGAAATTTTTTGGGTACAGTGTCCCTTTAAATGACAGTTTCAGGAATGGGAAAAAATGCCAAAATGAACAAGCCTCTAGCAACCAGAAGCAATGAAAAATGAGACTGAAATAATGTGAAAAAAAGGTGGAGACAAGAATAACGCCCACATTTTTTGGCGCCAAAATGACGCCCACATTATTGGCGCCAAGTACAACGCCCATATTTTTTGGCGCCAAGTATGACGCCACATCCTGTGACGCCGAAAAAAACGACGCCCACATTTTTGGCGCAAAAAAAGTCTGAACACGTATCAAAAAAATGACGCAACCACGAACAAACTTCCGGCGTCAATTAGGGCGCCGGAAATTACAAATTTTGCGCCAAAAAAAAACATAATTTATGTAAGAACTTACCTGATAAATTCATTTCTTTCATATTAGCAAGAGTCCATGAGCTAGTGACGTATGGGATATACATTCCTACTAGGAGGGGCAAAGTTTCCCAAACCTCAAAATGCCTACAAATACACCCCTCACCACACCCACAATTCAGTTTAACGAATAGCCAAGAAGTGGGGTGATAAAAAAGTGCGAAAGCATATAAAATAAGGAATTGGAATAATTGTGCTTTATACAAAATCATAACCACCACAAAAAAAGGGCGGGCCTCATGGACTCTTGCTAATATGAAAGAAATGAATTTATCAGGTAAGTTCTTACATAAATTATGTTTTCTTTCATGTAATTAGCAAGAGTCCATGAGCTAGTGACGTATGGGATAATGACTACCCAAGATGTGGATCTTTCCACACAAGAGTCACTAGAGAGGGAGGGATAAAATAAAGACAGCCAATTCCTGCTGAAAAAAATCCACACCCAAAATAAAGTTTAACGAAAAACATAAGCAGAAGATTCAAACTGAAACCGCTGCCTGAAGTACTTTTCTACCAAAAACTGCTTCAGAAGAAGAAAATACATCAAAATGGTAGAATTTAGTAAAAGTATGCAAAGAGGACCAAGTTGCTGCTTTGCAGATCTGGTCAACCGAAGCTTCATTCCTAAACGCCCAGGAAGTAGAAACTGACCTAGTAGAATGAGCTGTAATTCTCTGAGGCGGAGTTTTACCCGACTCAACATAGGCAAGATGAATTAAAGATTTCAACCAAGATGCCAAAGAAATGGCAGAAGCTTTCTGGCCTTTTCTAGAACCGGAAAAGATAACAAATAGACTAGAAGTCTTACGAAAAGATTTCGTAGCTTCAACATAATATTTCAAAGCTCTAACAACATCCAAAGAATGCAACGATTTCTCCTTAGAATTCTTAGGATTAGGACATAATGAAGGAACCACAATTTCTCTACTAATGTTGTTGGAATTCACAACTTTAGGTAAAAATTCAAAAGAAGTTCGCAACACCGCCTTATCCTGATGAAAAATCAGAAAAGGAGACTCACAAGAAAGAGCAGATAATTCAGAAACTCTTCTGGCAGAAGAGATGGCCAAAAGGAACAAAACTTTCCAAGAAAGTAATTTAATGTCCAATGAATGCATAGGTTCAAACGGAGGAGCTTGAAGAGCTCCCAGAACCAAATTCAAACTCCAAGGAGGAGAAATTGACTTAATGACAGGTTTTATACGAACCAAAGCTTGTACAAAACAATGAATATCAGGAAGAATAGCAATCTTTCTGTGAAAAAGAACAGAAAGAGCAGAGATTTGTCCTTTCAAAGAACTTGCGGACAAACCCCTATCTAAACCATCCTGAAGGAACTGTAAAATTCTCGGTATTCTAAAAGAATGCCAGGAAAAATGATGAGAAAGACACCAAGAAATATAAGTCTTCCAGACTCTATAATATATCTCTCGAGATACAGATTTACGAGCCTGTAACATAGTATTAATCACAGATTCAGAGAAACCTCTTTGACCAAGAATCAAGCGTTCAATCTCCATACCTTTAAGTTTAAGGATTTCAGATCCTGATGGAAAAAAGGACCTTGTGACAGAAGGTCTGGTCTTAACGGAAGAGTCCACGGTTGGCAAGAGGCCATCCGGACAAGATCCGCATACCAAAACCTGTGAGGCCATGCCGGAGCTACCAGCAGAACAAACGAGCATTCCTTCAGAATCTTGGAGATTACTCTTGGAAGAAGAACTAGAGGCGGAAAGATATAGGCAGGATGATACTTCCAAGGAAGTGATAATGCATCCACTGCCTCCGCCTGAGGATCCCGGGATCTGGACAGATACCTGGGAAGTTTCTTGTTTAGATGGGACGCCATCAGATCTATTTCTGGAAGTTCCCACATTTGAACAATCTGAAGAAATACCTCTGGGTGAAGAGACCATTCGCCCGGATGCAACGTTTGGCGACTGAGATAATCCGCTTCCCAATTGTCTACACCTGGGATATGAACCGCAGAGATTAGACAGGAGCTGGATTCCGCCCAAACCAAAATTCGAGATACTTCTTTCATAGCCAGAGGACTGTGAGTCCCTTCTTGATGATTGATGTATGCCACAGTTGTGACATTGTCTGTCTGAAAACAAATGAACGATTCTCTCTTCAGAAGAGGCCAAAACTGAAGAGCTCTGAAAATTGCACGGAGTTCCAAAATATTGATCGGTAATCTCACCTCCTGAGATTCCCAAACTCCTTGTGCCGTCAGAGATCCCCACACAGCTCCCCAACCTGTGAGACTTGCATCTGTTGAAATTACAGTCCAGGTCGGAAGCATAAAAGAAGCCCCCTGAATTAAACGATGGTGATCTGTCCACCATGTTAGAGAGTGTCGAACAATCGGTTTTAAAGATATTAATTGAGATATCTTCGTGTAATCCTTGCACCATTGCTTCAGCATACAGAGCTGAAGAGGTCGCATGTGAAAACGAGCAAAGGGGATCGCGTCCGATGCAGCAGTCATAAGACCTAGAATTTCCATGCATAAGGCTACCGAAGGGAATGATTGTGACTGAAGGTTTCGACAAGCTGCAATCAACTTTAGACGTCTCTTGTCTGTTAAAGACAGAGTCATGGACACTGAATCCATCTGGAAACCCAGAAAGGTTACCCTTGTCTGAGGAATCAAAGACTTTTTGGAAAATTGATCCTCCAACCATGATCTTGAAGAAACAACACAAGTCTATTCGTATGAGATTCTGCTAAATGTAAAGACTGAGCAAGTACCAAGATATCGTCCAAATAAGGAAATACCACAATACCCTGTTCTCTGATTACAGACAGCAGGGCACCGAGAACCTTTGTAAAAATTCTTGGAGCTGTAGCTAGGCCAAACGGCAGAGCCACAAACTGGTAATGCTTGTCCAGAAACGAGAATCTCAGGAACTGATAATGATCTGGATGAATCGGAATATGCAGATATGCATCCTGTAAATCTATTGTGGACATATAATTCCCTTGCTGAACAAAAGGTAAAATAGTCCTTACAGTTACCATCTTGAACGTTGGTATCCTTACATAACGATTCAATATTTTTAGATCCAGAACTGGTCTGAAAGAATTCTCCTTCTTTGGTACAATGAAGAGATTTGAATAAAACCCCATCCCCTGTTCCGGAACTGGAACTGGCATAATTACTCCAGTCAACTCTAGATCTGAAACACATTTCAGAAATGCTTGAGCTTTTATTGGATTTACTGGGACACGGGAAAGAAAAAAACTCTTTGCAGGAGGTCTCAACTTGAAACCAATTCTGTACCCTTCTGAAACAATGCTCTGAATCCAAAGATTGTGAACAGAATTGATCCAAATTTCCTTGAAAAAACGTAACCTGCCCCCCTACCAGCTGAGCTGGAATGAGGGCCGCACCTTCATGTGGACTTAGAAGCAGGCTTTGCCTTTCTAGCTGGCTTGGATTTATTCCAGACTGGAGATGGTCTCCAAACTGAAACTGCTCCTGAGGATGAAGGATCAGGCTTTTGTTCTTTGTTGAAACGAAAGGAACGAAAACGATTATTAGCCCTGTTTTTACCTTTAGATTTTTTATCCTGTGGTAAAAAAAGTTCCTTTCCCACCAGTAACAGTTGAAATAATGGAATCCAACTGAGAACCAAATAATTTGTTACCCTGGAAAGAAATGGAAAGCAAAGTTGATTTAGAAGCCATATCAGCATTCCAAGTTTTAAGCCATAAAGCTCTTCTAGCTAAAATAGCTAGAGACATAAACCTGACATCAACTCTGATAATATCAAAAATGGCATCACAGATAAAATTATTAGCATGCTGAAGAAGAATAATAATATCATGAGAATCACGATGTGTTACTTGTTGTGCTAAAGTTTCCAACCAAAAAGTTGAAGCTGCAGCAACATCAGCCAAAGATATAGCAGGTCTAAGAAGATTACCTGAACACAGATAAGCTTTTCTTAGAAAGGATTCAATTTTCCTATCTAGAGGATCCTTAAACGAAGTACCATCTGACGTAGGAATAGTAGTACGTTTAGCAAGGGTAGAAATAGCCCCATCAACTTTAGGGATCTTGTCCCAAAATTCTAATCTGTCAGACGGCACAGGATATAATTGCTTAAAACGTTTAGAAGGAGTAAATGAATTACCCAAATTATCCCATTCTTTGGAAATTACTGCAGAAATAGCATTAGGAACAGGAAAAACTTCTGGAATAACCACAGGAGCTTTAAAGGGACAGTCTAGGCCAAAATAAACTTTCATGATTCAGATAGAGCATGTCATTTTAAACAATTTTCCAATTCACTTTTATCACCAATTTTGCTTTGTTCTCTTGGTATTCTTAGTTGAAAGCTTAACCTAGGAGGTTCATATGCTAATTTCTTAGACCTTGAAGCCCACCTCTTTCAGATTGCATTTTAACAGTTTTTCACCACTAGAGGGTGTTAGTTCACGTATTTCATATAGATAACACTGTACTCGTGCACGGGAAGTTATCTGGGAGCAGGCACTGATTGGCTAGACTGCAAGTCTGTCAAAAGAACTGAAAAAAGGGGCAGTTTGCAGAGGCTTAGATTCAAGATAATCGCAGAGGTTAAAAGTATATTAATATAACTGTGTTGGTTATGCAAAACTGGGGAATGGGTAATAAAGGGATTATCTATCTTTTAAAACAATAAAAATTCTGGTGTAGACTGTCCCTTTAAATACCTTATCTAAACGTTTAGAATTAGAATCAAGAGGACCAGAATCCTCTATTTCTAAAGCAATTAGTACTTCTTTAAGTAAAGAACGAATAAATTCCATTTTAAATAAATATGAAGATTTATCAGCATCAACCTCTGAGACAGAATCCTCTGAACCAGAGGAATCATCAGAATCAGAATGATGATGTTCATTTAAAAATTCATCTGTAGGGAGAGAAGTTTTAAAAGATTTTTTACGTTTACTAGAAGGAGAAATAACAGACATAGCCTTCTTTATGGATTCAGAAACAAAATCTCTTATATTATCAGGAGCATTCTGCACCTTAGATGTTGAAGGAACTGCAACAGGCAATGGTACTTTACTAAAGGAAATATTATCTGCTTTAACAAGTTTGTCATGACAATCAATACAAACAACAGCTGGAGGAATAGCTACCAAAAGTTTACAGCAGATACACTTAGCTTTGGTAGATTCAGCACTTGACAGCGATTTTCCTGTAGTATCTTCTGACTCAGATGCAACGTGAGACATCTTGCAATATGTAAGAGAAAAAACAACATATATATAAAGCAAAATTGATCAAATTCCTTAAATGACAGTTTCAGGAATGGGAAAAAATGCCAAAGAACAAGCTTCTAGCAACCAGAAGCAATAAAAAATGAGACTTAAATAAAGTGGAGACAAAAGTGACGCCCATATTTTTTCGCGCCAAATAAGACGCCCACATTATTTGACGCCTAAATGCTTTTTGGCGCCAAAAATGACGCCACATCCGGAACGCCGACATTTTTGGCGCAAAATAACGTCAAAAAAATGACGCAACTTCCGGCGACACGTATGACGCCGGAAACGGAAATAGAATTTTTGCGCCAAAAAAGTCAGCGCCAAGAATGACGCAATAAAATGAAGCATTTTCAGCCCCCGCGAGCCTAACAGCCGACAGGGAAAAAGTCAAATTTTAAGGTAAGAAAAATGTTAAATTAAAATGCATTATCCCAAATATGAAACTGACTGTCTGAAAATAAGGAAAGTTGAACATTCTGAGTCAAGGCAAATAAATGTTTGAATACATATATTTAGAACTTTATAAACAAAGTGCCCAACCATAGCTAGGAGTGTCACAGAAAATAAGACTTACTTACCCCAGGACACTCATCTACATATAGCAGATAGCCAAACCAGTACTGAAACGAGAATCAGCAGAGGTAATGGTATATATAAGAGTATATCGTCGATCTGAAAAGGGAGGTAAGAGATGAATCTCTACGACCGATAACAGAGAACCTATGAAATAGACCCCTTAGAAGGAAATCACTGCATTCAAATAGGCAATACTCTCCTCACATCCCTCTGACATTCACTGCACGCTGAGAGGAAAACCGGGCTCCAACTTGCTGCGGAGCGCATATCAACGTAGAATCTAGCACAAACTTACTTCACCACCTCCATCGGAGGCAAAGTTTGTAAAACTGAATTGTGGGTGTGGTGAGGGGTGTATTTGTAGGCATTTTGAGGTTTGGGAAACTTTGCCCCTCCTGGTAGGAATGTATATCCCATACGTCACTAGCTCATGGACTCTTGCTAATTACATGAAAGAAATCCGTGCCAAAAATGACGCAATAAATTGTAGCATTTTCAGCCCCCGCAAGTTAACAGCCCACAGGGAAAAAAAATCAATTGAAAATTTTTTAAAGGTAAGAAAAAAATAATTATTCATATGCATTATCCCAATAATGAAACTGACTGTCTGAAAGAAGGAATACTGATTATCCTGAATCACGGCAAATATAAGTTTAAAGACATATATTTAGAACTTTACATATAAAGTGCCTAACCATAGCTTAGAGTGTCATAATAAAATAAGACTTACTTACCCTAAGACACTCATCTACATATAGTAGATAGCCAAACCAGTACTGAAACGAGAATCAGAAGAGGTAATGGTATATAAGAGTATATCGTCGATCTGAAAAGGGAGGTAGGAGAAGAAATCTCTACGACCGATAACAGAGAACCTATGAAATAGATCTCCTAGAGGAAGACCATTGTATTCAAATAGGCAATACTCTCTTCACATCCCTGACATTCACTGCACACTGAGAGGAAAACCGGGCTCCAGCCTGCTGCGAAGCGCATATCAACGTAGAATCTAGCACAAACTTACTTCACCACCTCCATGGGAGGCAAAGTTTGTAAAACTGAATTGTGGGTGTGGTGAGGGGTGTATTTATAGGCATTTTGAGGTTTGGGAAACTTTGCCCCTCCTGGTAGGAATGTATATCCCATACGTCACTAGCTCATGGACTCTTGCTAATTACATGAAAGAAACTGTATATGCAGCTTAAAGCGATAGTAAACCACAACAGATAGAACATACAATTTTAAACAAATTTGCAATTTACTTATATTATCAAATTTGCTTCATACTCTTGTTATCCATTGCTGAAGGGACAACATTGCACTACTGGCAGCTAGCTGAACACATCTAGTTATCCAATCACAAGAGACAAATGTGTGCAGGCACCAATTAGCAGCAGCTCCCACTAGTGTATCATATGTGCGTATTCATTTTTTAACAAAGGCTACTAAGAGAACGAATCACATTTGAAAATAGAAGTGAATTTAAAAGTTTCTTAAAATTATATGCTCTATGCGAATCATGCAAGTTCAATTTGGACTTTCCTATCCCTTTAATACATTTAGCCCAGAGTGTACTCGCCACATTTCTTTTTTCCAACAAAACAATCTCACAATGTATTCAGTTTTTTGAAAACATATACTTGCCTCACAAGAAAATATAACTTAATTCAGCACATAAGAATTGTGAGCTTACAGTCAACCATGGTCCAGACATTTTTTTTAAACCTACAGTATGCAGACAAGGACACATTGTCATGCACATTATTCATAAATTGTGAACATGTGGACCTGAATGCTGTGGCTACCTGGGTTCTATGCCCTTCACCATCACAGAACTTTTCAGAAGCCTCTGTTGGGTGTAAGGCGATTCCTCCTATTTAGTGGTGTGGGGTGGCAGCAGTCTTCTAGAGTCTATTTCTTGCTTCCTGCATCACACCAAGGCTGAGTTATCTCCTGTAAAAATAAATAAAATGGAGCCCCTATCTCCCCCATATGAAGAACCCCTATTTAAAATCAGGAGTGAGTGATAACCTCTAAAAAGTGTAATTACCTGCCCTGATGCAAACCAAATATATATTTTCTATTGAAGAAATCGGTTACTGTATATACCCAATATCTCCCCCTCAGTTTTAATTTAATTACAGGAGAATATTAGGAACCCTCCCTCTTTCAAATAAGTGTCACATACAGCTCTTATTTGCAGGTGACCAGAATGGTAACAGTGATCATCTGCCCTTACTAGGTTTTACATTAGGGGGAAGGCTCTTTCAGAGCTCCTATCACCCCAATTAGTCACATGTAACCCCATTTTGATGAATTAAGTCTTTTATATCCATTTTGGGATCTTATACATTTGCTATTTTTATGGGAATTACTAATAACTATCAGCTATACAATGTGTATATTTTATGGTGAGCAGTGGCTCCAAAGAAATCCATGTTCCTTAAAGACGGCATACAAGACAGACTTAAACAATATCTCTCATTAGTTTACATTATATGGTTTTACAAAGTGAGCAATATTACTGATCTGTGAGTGTGCACAGCTTCTGTCACAGGCTGTCAGAATACTTAAAGGGACAGTCAACACCAGTATTTTTGTCGTTTTAAAAGATAGATAATCCCTTAAAGGGACAGTCTACGCTAACATTGTTATTGTTTAAAAAGATAGATAACGCCTTTACTACCCATTCCCCAGCTTTGCACAACCAACATTGATATATTAATATACTTTATAAGATTTAAACCTCTAAATTTCTGCCTGTTTTTAAGCCACTACAGACAACTTCTTAATCACATGCTATTTGATTTGCTTTTCACAGCAGGAGACAGCTAGTTCATGTGGGTCATATAGATAACATTGATAACAATGTAGATAACATTTTCACGCCCGAGGAGTTAAAGATTTAGCACAACACAGTACTAAATACAAGTCAATAGATAATACATTTTAAACAGTCATGTGATCAGGAGGCTGTCAGAAGATGCTTAGATACAATGTTAACACAGAGGTTAAATGTATATTAATATAATAGTGTTGGTTGTGCAAAACTGGGGAATGGGTAAAAGAATGGGTAAAAGAGGGGTTATCAATCATTTAAAACAAAAAAATTATATTGCAGACTGTCCCTTTAATTACCCATTCCCCAACCAACACAGTTATAATAATACACATTTTACCTCTGTAATTACCTTGTATATAAGACTCTGCAGACTGCCCCTTATTTCAGTTCTTTTGACAGACTTGCATTTTAGCCAATCAGTGCTCACTCCTCGGTAAATTCACGTGCATGAGCTTAATGTTATCTATATGAAACACATGAACTAACGTCCTCTAGTGGTGAAAAACTGTCAAAATGCATTTAGATTAGAGGCGGCCTTCAAGGTCTAAGAAATTAGCATATGAACCTCCTAGGTTTAGCTTTTTACTAAGAATACCAAGAGAACAAAGCTAAATTGGTGATAAAAGTAAATTGGAAAGTTTAAAAATACATGCCCTATTTGAATCATGAAAGTTTTTTTGGACTAGACTGTTCCTTTAAGCTACAAGATGGTGGCGCCCAGTATAAGGCGGAGTTTCAGTATCTTGCACCATTAAAGGGCCACTGTAAGTAAATATTTTCTATGCCTGTTACTAACTACCCCAAATACGCTTTTTATCAATAGCATTTCATTAACATATCTCTACCGTATATCAGAAATCTTGTCTGCAAATTTAATTGTTTTCCAAACCCACTCAGTGGGTATCCTTTGCTCTGTACCAATCCGTTTACAATACCTAGGTTTCAAAATGGCGCTTTAAACACAAAGTTATTGGTTAAAGGATTTTGAACACTCAGTGCTGAAAATAGTGGGCAGGATAACGTGACATCATCGGCGAATAAAAGATATAACTTTTAGAACGTTATGAAACTTCGTTTGGGAGAAAATAGAGGTCAGTAGGTTTTAATTAATGTTTATTAATTTTAATATGTTAGTTGTTTAGCTTAAAAATTATAACAGAAAGTAATCCTTTAAAAGGGACAGTCTACTCCAGAATTTTTATTGTTTTAAAAAATAGATAATCCCTTTTATTACCTATTCCCTAGTTTTGCATAACCAACACTATTATATTAAAGGATTCCAAAACTTTGACTTTTTTGTTGTCTAAATTTAATCAAAATCGTATCTATAAACCCTCATTAGCCAAACTTACCCACTTCGAACGGAAAACGAGCGTTAGAAGATGAATAGAATAATATATTACATTTCTAAAAAAACATCATCAAAGCCAAACCCTGTTTTTGCTGCTGTCAATGCAAAAACTAAAAGCCAATCACAGCGCGATTTCTTGCATCTCATTAATGCTTGTATTCGTCACCCGGCGCATGCGCATATTAGCGCTTAGATGCCAGACTTACCCAAAACAAGTTACTGGCAACACGCAGGTTTCATTAATCATTATTCTCCTAATGAAATATCTATGTATTTAAATGCTCGTTAAAGTACGGGTTATTCTCGCAGCGCAGCGTAACAATATTATCATGTCTATTCCTGTGTAACATCTGTTTGGAAATATAGATTCAGACGGTCTGCGGTGTAAATGGAAGGTGACATATGTAATGACGTTTCTAGATGATCGCGCATGCTCATTACTCACAAAGTCGGACATCTTGATAACTCAGGTTATCATAGACGATTCGTGAAAAAAAAATAAGATTAGATCGGTGGGTTTGGAAATCAATTACATTTTGGAGCTGCATAACTAGAGTATGGTAAAAATATGAAACACAAAGCTAATTACAAATATGATTAAAATATATGTATTGAAACGTTTAAGTTAAATTTTTTTCATCGTTTAGTGTCCCTTTAATACACTTATTAACTCTGTGATTACCTTGTATCTAAGATTCTGCAGAATGCTCCCTTATTTCTGTTCTTTTGACAGACTTACATTTTAGCCTATCGGTGCTGAATCATAAATAACTCCACACGAGTGAGCACAATATATATATATATATATATATATATCTCACATGAAATAGCAATGTCTAGATGTAAAAAAAATGTCAAAATGCAATGTGATAGGACAACGCACCATTGACGCCCCCTTTTTTTTTTTTTTTTTTTTTAAAAAGGACAGGGTCAGAATAGGCTTTACAGGCTTAAATCTCACAAACATCTTTATATTTTCCAGGTATTGATAAGTTAATGTAACATAGTTCTGCACATGATGCAGAATTCTGTGACTTTTTTTTTTTTTTTTTTTTTCATTTATGGTCTATTTAATTGATCAGTGAGCGACACTTTATTTAGTTTTTTCCCAAAGTTTAATTTTGACTTAAGTTTCCTTTTAAAGCCTAGTGGAATGTACATCTCCTTTGATGTGGATAAGCAAAGACACTGCTGTAAGCTAAAATTTGAAAGTCACAGAAGCATTTTTCCTTACACGCCCACTCAATCTTAGGATAGTTCCAGCCCAGTTTTCCAATCTCAGACAAGGTGGGGAGGGAATCACAATTTTCCAGTATTGATTATTGGGGAAAAAGGCAATATAAATAATGGCTGTGCATTTCACCTTTGTTTACTATACTACACTATATACCTAGAGGAAGATTTACATTTGTTTCCAAGGCACCTTTAACATAGCTAAGCTGATGTTTCAATTCATCTGCATGCGTTAAAGGAACATGAAACCCAAATGTTGAAGGACTTGAAAGTGATGCACCATAGCTGTAAAACGTTGACTAGAAAATATCACCTGAACATCTCTATGTAAAAAAATAAAAAATTTTTTACCTTAACCCCTTAGTGACCATAACATTTTTCAATTTTCTTACCGTTAAGGACCAAGGCTGATTCTAAATGTTTGTGGTGTTTGTGTTTAGCTGTAATTTTTCATCTTACTCATTTTACCCACACATTATATACATTTTTCTCGCCATTATATGGACGTTCTAAGGATACCATTATTTTCATCATATCTTATAATTTACTATAAAAAATTTTTTTATAAAATAAGATTAAAAAATTAAAGAAAAAAGAAACATAATTTATGTAAGAATTGACCTGATAAATTAATTTCTTTCATATTGGCAAGAGTCCATGAGCTAGTGACATATGGGATATACATTCCTACCAGGAGGGACAAAGTTTCCCAAACCTCAAAATGCCTATAAATACACCCCCCACCACACCCACAATTCAGTTCAACGATTAATGGGATAGCAAATACCCAAGATGTGGAAGTCTACGCAAGAGTCACTAGAGAGGGAGGGATAAAAATAAAGACAGCCAATTCCGCTGAAAAATTAACCCACAACCCAAATCAAAAGTTTTAATCTTTATAATGAAAAAAACTGAAATTATAAGCAGAAGAATCAAACTGAAACAGCTGCCTGAAGTACTTTTCTACCAAAAACTGCTTCTGAAGAAGAGAAAACATCAAAATGGTAGAATTTAGTAAAAGTATGCAAAGACGACCAAGTTGCTGCTTTGCAAATCTGATCAATAGAAGCTTCATTCTTAAAAGCCCAGGAAGTAGAAACTGACCTAGTAGAATGAGCCGTAATCCTCTGAGGCAGGGATATACCCGACTCCAAATAAGCATGATGAATCAAAAGCTTTAACCAAGATGCCAAAGAAATGGCTGAAGCCTTCTGACCTTTCCTAGAACCAGAAAAGATAACAAAAGATAACAAATAGACTAGAAGTCTTTCTGAAATCTTTAGTAGCTTCAACATAATATTTCAAAGCTCTTACCACATCCAAAGAATGTAAAGATCTCTCCAGAGAATTCTTAGGATTAGGACACAACAAAGGGACAACAATTTCTCTACTAATGTTGTTGGAATTCACAACTTTAGGCAAAAATTTAAATGAAGTCTGCTAAACCGCCTTATCCTGATGAAAAATCAGAAAAGGAGATTCACAAGAAAGAGCAGATAGCTCAGAAACTCGTCTAGCAGAAGAGATGGCCAAAAGGAACAACACTTTCCAAGAAATGCCTTCAAGACCAAATTAAGACTCCAAGGAGGAGAAATTGATTTAATGACGGGCTTAATACGAACTAAAGCCTGTACAAAACAGTGAATATCAGGAAGTTTAGCAATCTTTCTATGAAATAAAACAGAAAGGGCAGAGATTTGTCCCTTCAAGGACCTTGCAGATAAACCGTTATCCAAACCATCCTGAAGAAACTGTAGAATTCTAGGAATTCTGAAAGAATGCCAAGATCATTTTTGAGAAGAACACCAGGAAATGTAGGTCTTCCAAACTCAAATTCAGGATATTTAATGAATATAGAGAAGTAAATAAAGATGCACAGAACTGAATTAAAAAACATAATTTATGCTTACCTGATAAATTTATTTCTCTTGTGATGTATCGAGTCCACGGATTCATCCTTACTTGTGGGATAATCTCCTCCCCTACAGAAAGTGGCAGAGAGAGCACCCACAGCAGAGCTGCCTATATAGCTCCCCCCTTAGCTCCACCCCGCAGTCATTCGACCGAAGGCTAGGAAGAAAAAGGAGAAACTATAGGGTGCAGTGGTGACTAAAAGTTTAAAAATATATATGTCTGTCTTAATAAACAGGGCGGGCCGTGGACTCGATACATCACAAGAGAAATACATTTATCAGGTAAACATAAATTATGTTTTCTCTTGTAAGATGTATCGAGTCCACGGATTCATCCTTACTTGTGGGATACCAATACTAAAGCTTTAGGACATGGATGAAGGGAGGGACAAGACAGGGACCTTAAACGGAAGGCACCACTGCTTGTAGAACCTTTCTCCCAAAAATAGCCTCCAAAGAAGCAAAAGTATCAAATTTGGAAAATTTGGAAAAAGTATGAAACGAAGACCAAGTCCCCGCATTACGAATCTGTTTAACAGAAGCCTCATTTTTAAAAGCCATGTGGAAGTCACAGCTCTAGTAGAATGAGCAGTAATTCTTTCAGGAGACTGTTGGCCAACA
Source organism: Bombina bombina (assembly GCF_027579735.1). Classification (NCBI taxonomy): domain Eukaryota; kingdom Metazoa; phylum Chordata; class Amphibia; order Anura; family Bombinatoridae; genus Bombina; species Bombina bombina. Next base: position 89,388,668 of record NC_069506.1, on the reverse strand, counting down.
GTCTCATAAGCCAAACGGATGATGCTTTTCAGCCAAAAGGAAAGAGAGGTAGCCGTAGCCTTCTGACCTCTCCGCTTACCAGAATAAACAACAAACAATGAAGATGTTTGACGGAAATCTTTAGTTGCTTGTAAGTAGAACTTTAAAGCACGAACCACATCAAGATTGTGCAACAAACGTTCCTTCTTTGAAGAAAGATTAGGACACAGTGAAGGAACAACAATCTCTTGATTGATATTCTTATAACAAACAACCTTAGGAAGAAACCCAGGTTTGGTACGCAAAACCCCCTTATCTGCATGTAAAATAAGATAAGGGGAATCACACTGTAAAGCATATATAGCTCAAACTCTTCGAGCCGAAGAGATAGCCACTAAAAACAAAACTTTCCAAGATAGAAGCTTAATATCCATGGAATGCATAGGTTCAAACGGAACCCCTTGAAGAACTTTAAGAACTAAATTTAGGCTCCATGGCGGAGCAACAGCTTTAAATACAGGCTTGATTCTGACCAAAGCCTGACTAAATGCTCGAACGTCTGGGACATCTGCCAGACATTTGTGTAGAAGAATAGACAAAGCAGATATTTGTCCTTATAAAGGAACTAGCTGATAATCCCTTCTCCAAACCTTCTTGGAGAAAAGACAATATTATAGGAATCCTAATCTTACTCCACGAGTAACCTTTGGATTCACACCAATAAAGATATTTGCGCCAAATCTTATGATAGATCTTCCTGGTGACAGGCTTTCTAGCCTGAATCAGGGTATCAATGACCGACTCAGAGAATCAGGCATTCAATCTCCAAGCAGTCAGACGCAGAGAAATTAGATTTGGATGCGTGAACAGACCTTGAATTAGAAGGTCCTGCCTCATTGGCAGAGTCCATGGTAGAACCGAGGACATGTCCACTAGGTCTGCATACCAAGTCCTGCATGGCCACGCAGGTGCTATCAGAATCACCGAAGCTCTCTCCTGCTTTATTCTTTCAACCAGACATAGGAGAGGAAATACATAGGCCAGATTGAAGGACCAAGGCACTGCTAGACCATCTATCAGTACCGCCTTGGGATCCCGGGACCTGGACCCGTAACGAGAAAGTTTGGAATTCTGACGGGACACCATCAGATCCAATTCTGGTGTGCCCCATAGCTGAATCAGCTGGGCAAATACCTCCGGATGGAGTTCCCACTCTCCAAGAAGAAAAGTCTAACGACTTAGGAAATCCACCTCCCAGTTCTCTACTCCTGGGATGTGGATTGCTGAGAGATGGCAAGAGTGGTCCTCTGCCCATCGGATTATTTTGGTTACCTCCATCATCGCTAGAGAACTCCTTGTTCCTCCTTGATGATTGATATAAGCTATAGTTGTGATGTTGTCCGACTGAAACCAGATGAATTTGGCCGCAGCAAGCTGAGGCCACGCCTGAAGCGCATTGAATATTGCTCTCAGTTCTAGAATATTTATCGGGAGAAGAGATTCCTCCCAAGACCATAAGCCCTGTGCTTTCAGGGAGTTCCAGACTGCATCCCAGCCTAGCAGGCTGGTATCTGTCGTTACAATGAGCCACTCTGGCCTGCGGAAACACATTCCCTGAGACAGGTGGTCCTGAGACAACCACCAGAGAAGAGAATCTCTGGTCTCCTGGTCCAGATGCAGTTGAGGAGACAAATCTGCATAATCCCCATTCCACTGTTTGAGCATGCATAGATGTAGTGGTCTGAGGTGTAGGCGGGCAAAAGGAACTATGTCCATTGCCGCTACCATGAGTCCGATTACCTCCATATACTGAGCCACTGATGGCTGAGGAATAGAATGAATAGCTCAGCAAGTGGTTAAGAGCTTTGATTTTCTGACCGCCATCAGAAATATTTTCATTTCTACTGAGTCTATCAGAGTCCCTAGGATGGAAACTCTTATAAGAGGATAGAGAGAACTCTTTTTTATGTTCACCGTCCACCCGTGAGATCTCAGAAAAGCCAACACAATGTCCGTGTGAGACTTGGATAGCTGGAAAGTTGACGTCTGAAATAAGATGTCGTCTAGTTAAGGTGCCACTGCTATGTCCCGTGGTCGTAGAACCGCCAGAAGGGACCCTAGCACCCTTGTGAAAAGTCTGTGAATAGGGATGTGTAGATACGCATCCTTTAAGTCCACGGTGGTCATATATTGACCCTCCTGGATCAGAGGTAGAATAGACCGAATAGTCTCAATCTTGAATGATGGAACTTTGAGGAACTTGTTTAGAATGTTGAGATCCAAGATTGATCTGAAAGTTCCCTCTTTTTTGGAAACCACAAACCGGTTTGAGTAAAAACCTAGCCCCTGTTCCTCTTTTGGGACTGGGTGGATCACCACCATGGTATGTAGGTCTTCTACACAGCGTAAGAACGCCTCTCTCTTTGTCTGTTTACAGACAATCGAGAAATGTGAAAAGTCCCCCTTGGAAGAGAGCCTTTGAATTCCAGAAAATATCCCTGGGACACAATTTCTAAAACCCAGGGAACGTGAACATCTCTTGCCCAAACCTGAGCGAAGAGAGAGATTCTGCCCCCTACTAGATCCGGTCCTGGATCGGGGGCTACACCTTCATGCTGTCTTAGAGCAGCTGCAGGCTTCTTGGCCTGTTTACCCTTGTTCCAAGCCTGGTTAGGTCTCCAGACTGACTTGGATTGGGCAAAATTCCCCTCTTGCTTTGCAGCAGAGGAAGCTGAAGCGGGACCACTCTTGAAATTCCAAAAGGAACGAAAATTATTTTGTTTGGTCCTCATCTTATTTGATCTATCCTGTGGGAGGGCATGACCTTTCCCTCCAGTGATGTTTGAAATAATCTCTTTCAGTTCAGGCCCGAATAGGGTCTTTCCTTTGAAAGAGATGTTCAAAAGTTTAGTTTTAGATGGCAGACCAGGATTTAAGCCATAACGCCCTGCGTGCTAAAATGGCAAAACCTGAATTCTTTGCCGCTAATTTAGCCAGTTGAAAAGCGGCATCTGTAATAAAAGAATTAGCCAATTTAAGGGCCTTAATTCTGTCCAAAATTTCTTCAAATGGAGTCTCCATCTGAAGAGCCTCAAAGCAGAAAGCAGCTGCAGTAGTTGCAGGAACAATGCATGCAATAGGTTGAAGAAAACCTTGATGAACAAAAATTTTCTTCAGGAGACCCTCTAATTTTTTTATCCACAGGATCTTTGAAAGCACAACTGACTTCAATAAGTATAGTTGTATGCTTAGACAGAGTAGAAATAGATCCCTCCACCTTAGGAACTGTCTGCCACGAGTCCCGCATGGTGTCAGATATGGGAAATATTTTCTTGAAAACAGGAGGGGGAATAAACGGAATACCTGGTCTATCCCACTCCTTAGCAATAATATTCACAATCCTCTTAGGGACTGGAAAAACAGTGTAAACAGGAACCTCTAAGTATTTGTCCATTTTACACAATTTCTCTGGGACCACTATAGGGTCACAATCATCTAGAACCGTTTTATAGCTCCCTGAGCAATAAGCGGAGGTGTTCAAGCTTAAATTTAAAGGCCATCATATCAGAATCTGTCTGAGGAAGCGTCTTTCCTGAATCAGAAATTTCTCCTTCAGATAACAAATCCCTCACCCCTACCTCAGAGCATTGTGAGGGCATATCAGATACTGCTACTAAAGCGTCAGACTGCTCAGCATTTTTCCTTAAAGTAGAGCTGTCCCGCTTTCCTTGAAAACCAGGCAGTCAGGATAAAACCTCTGTGAGGGTTGTATTCATAACTGTGGTCATGTCTTGTAAAATAAATGAATTTGACGCACTAGAGGTACTTGGCGTCACTTGTGCGGGCGTTACTGGTTGTGACACTTGGGGAGAGCTAGATGCTAAACCCTCATTTACTTCTGACTGAGAATCATCTATTGCTCTATTTTTAAGGGCTAATATATGTTTTTTTTATAGTTTATAGACATATCAGTACAATTGGGACACATTCTAAGAGGGGGTACCACAATGGCTTCCAAACATATTGAACAAGGATTTTCCTTGGTGTCAGACATGTTAAACAGGCTAGTAATGTAACAAGCAAGCTTGGAAAACACTGTAATGAAAGTAAATAACACTTAGAAATAAAACGGTACTGTGCCTTTAAGAGAAAAAAAGCTGCACAAATTCTGCAAAACAGTGTAAAAAAAGCAGTAAACATAACGACATTTTTACAGTAGTATCTTACAGCCTTAGTAACTTTGCACAGCTATGCAAATAAACAATTAACCCCTTAATGGCAAAACCGGATTGAAAAAACATCAAAACCAGTAAAAAAGACTTTCAGCACTTTGCCACAGTTCTGCTGTGGCTCCTACCTGCCCTTCAGAACAATTTGTGGGGAAAAAACTTATTTTACCGCCCTCAAACACGGCGGGAACCTCTGGAGAAGCAGTTAGAAGTCTCAGAGGAAAAGAAACTGCACAACTGAAGCGCGAAAATAGGCCCCTCCCACCTAACTCAATGTCTTGAGGCCTAACAGACAAACACTAGAGTGTCTCTAAATTAACCATGTGGGTTAGAAAACTAAAAAACAAGCCACAATGACCCCTTTAGTCCCTTCAAAAAAAGTTATAATTGCATCATTCATTGAATAAACAGAAACGTTTTTACCAAACAGTGTCACCAGTAACTAATGAGCCCTTCATGCAAGCTGAAATTCCTATCCAAGTGTCTAAATACATCTTACACTTCCCTCATGGGGATATTGCCAGCCTTTTCTAGAAATAACAGTCTGTCTAGAAAAAAATAGACTGAACATACCTTAATGCAGTTTAGCCTGCAAACTGTTCCCCCAACTGAAGTTTTCCTGTACTCTTCAGCCCTTGTGAGAACAGCAGTGGATCTTAGTTACAAAATGCTAAGATCATCATCCTCCTTGCAGAAATCTTCATCCCTTTACTGCCAGAGAGTAAATAGTACACACTGGTACCATTTAAAAATAAACTTTTGCTTGAGAAAATAAAAACCTAACATTTTTGTCACCACACTCCTCTTTGCCCTTCCTAGCAGTTAAGCAGGCAGAGAGAATGACTGGGGGTGGAGCTAAGGGGGAGCTATATAGGCAGCTCTGCTGTGGGTGCTCTCTCTGCCACTTCCTGTAGGGGAGGAGAATATCTCACAAGGATGAATCTGTGGACTCGATACATCTTACAAGAGAAATAAACTGTTCTAAAGATACAGAGCAGATTATATTACTTGCTTGTCCCTTTAAGGTGATAAGTGAGTAAAACACGTATATTAAAAATTAACAATATGCTTGTGAATTTATAGATTTTGATTTGTACTTAGTTTTGTCTAATAATTTAAATGAAGTGAAAAACTTAATTAAATATTAAAGGGATACTAAACCCAAATTTTTTCTTTCATGATTTAGATAGAGCATGCAATTTCTTTAAGGGTCAAGTCTATTTTGTGATGGAGAGTATAAACAGTCTAAAAAAAGCACAAGTATATCAGCTTTCAATCAACACAAAGGCTTAGGCCCACTGCTATTTACTAGGTTGAAAGTGAAAACTGCTGAAAATAAGGTTCCAGGCAACCTACACAAGGCAGACAATAAATCACGACAAAGCTGGTAAACACAGCTGACTAAATCTCAAGGGTGCCAGAAAAACAGCAAAGTTAGGATACAGCTATAGTAAGCACAAAGACAACAGGGTATATCAAGTACACAATTCAAATAATTTACAAACAATTACAATCATTAAATAACTGGAGTGTCTGATTTGTTAAGCGTGACCTTCCAAAATAAAACAGGAGAGAATAACAATATTGCTATAATTATAGTGATGAGATGATGTAAGGATTTTCTATGTAGAGAATTCCCAAAAAAAAATATATAAAAAAAGACCTTTTACAATTATATAACAAATGAGATTGGTTTGCAAAGAAAAAAAATAATATTCTTACTACATTACACAGTCACACACATACATATATACATTATATATATATATATATATATACACACACACACACACATATATATATATTTCAATATTAACAAAGGCACTCAACGTTTGAATTCAAGTAGTCAAGTTTTCTTAATTACCATGACGTTTCGGGGGGGTACTTTGTTGATATTGATGTGTACATCTTTTGCACGGAGCACCCCGGAAGTTGTATACAGGTGGCCCTCGTTTTAAGACGGTTCAATTTGCGCCGTTTCAGATTAACGCCCTGTTTTTTGCTATTGAAAAGCATTGACTGCTATTGAAAGCATTAGCACATGCATACATTAAAATAGCCAGTAGGTGGAGCTGTCCGCTTGTGTTGCAGCAAACACATGCAAAGAAAAGCAAGTCAGACATGGTCAATGGATCAGCTTTCAAAGGAACAAGATCTAGCAGCCACTTCCCTTAGCTGCAGACTCAATGCAGAGAACTGTTTGCAGAAAAAGGCAAGTAAAAAACATTTTTGTTCATTAAACTTCGTTTGATGATGATACAGTCTGTTGTGTATAACCAGACCTGAGCAATGGAGACGTTTTTAAAGGAACAAGATCAAGCAGCCACTTCCCTTAGCTCCAGAAAAAGACAAGTAAAAAATGTTTTTCTTCATTAAACTTAGTTTGATGATGATACAGTCTGTGTTTGTGTGATAATTTTATTAGGTGCGGTTTAGCAAATGGTTTTTGTTTATTAAACTTAGTTTGATGATGATACAATCTATGTTATTAGGTTAATAATGCTGTTTCGCAAGTCTTCATTTCAAAGCTTTAAAAATAATCTATTAGGTGTTACTTATGTCAATTTTGAGAGGGGCCTGGAACCTAACTCCCTCACTTCCCATTGACTTACATTATAAACTGGGTTTCAATTTACAACGGTTTCGATTTACAACCATTCCTTCTGGAACCTAACCCTGGCATAAACTGAGGGCTACCTGTACTGTGCTTCTTTGCCACTCAGTGCCAACCCCTGCTTGTGTATATATGTATATATATATATATATATATATATATATATATATATATATATATATATATATATATATATATATATACATATATATATATATATATACACACATATATACATACAAACACACACACACATATATGTGTATATATATATATATATATATATTTATATATATATATATACACAGTAAAGGAAGGCACTCACTGGTCTTTTTCTTCAAAATAACTTTAATAATTGTGACGTTTCGGGGACACACTCCCCTTCCTCAGACAAAGACAAACTAAAAGTGACTGGACTTATAAAGCCAAACTAACCCCTCCCAGTGAAAATTGCGCCAAAACAGTTGTCATGGTGATCCTCAAAAACATTATAGTCATGTGATGAGTGTTACTCATGTGAATTAATGCTGTTCAACAAACTATGTAATGTTCACATATAGGTATATTGCAACATATTAAAAATTATATTAAAGTATGTGGAAACAAACTGATATAAAGCATACTATACCAATAACCACATAAAGTGAACAAAAACACAAGTGTAATAAAAACATAATTTATGCTTACCTGATAAATTCCTTTCTTCTGTTGTGTGATCAGTCCACGGGTCATCATTACTTCTGGGATATAACTCCTCCCCAACAGGAAATGCAAGAGGATTCACCCAGCAGAGCTGCATATAGCTCCTCCCCTCTACGTCACTCCCAGTCATTCGACCAAGAATCAACGAGAAAGGAGAAACCAAGGGTGAAGTGGTGACTGGAGTATAATTTAAAAGATATTTACCTGCCTTAAAAAACAGGGCGGGCCGTGGACTGATCACACAACAGAAGAAAAGAAATTATAAGGTAAGCATAAATTATGTTTTATTGTGTTATGTGTGATCAGTCCACGGGTCATCATTACTTCTGGGATACCAATACCAAAGCAAAAGTACACGGATGACGGGAGGGATAGGCAGGCTCATTATACAGAAGGAACCACTGCCTGAAGAACCTTTCTCCCAAAAATAGCCTCCGAAGAAGCAAAAGTGTCAAATTTGTAAAATTTGGAAAAAGTATGAAGCGAAGACCAAGTTGCAGCCTTGCAAATCTGTTCAACAGAGGCCTCATTCTTAAAGGCCCAAGTGGAAGCCACAGCTCTAGTAGAATGAGCTGTAATTCTTTCAGGAGGCTGCTGTCCAGCAGTCTCATAGGCTAAACGAATTATGCTACGAAGCCAGAAGGAGAGAGAGGTAGCCGAAGCCTTATGACCTCTCCTCTGACCAGAGTACACGACAAACAGGGAAGACGTTTGTCGAAAATCCTTAGTTGCCTGCAAGTAGAACTTGAGGGCACGAACTACATCCAGATTGTGTAGAAGACGTTCCTTCTTTGAAGAAGGATTCGGGCACAGGGAAGGCACCACGATCTCTTGATTGATGTTCCTGTTAGTGACTACCTTAGGTAAGAACCCAGGTTTTGTACGCAGAACTACCTTATCTGAATGAAAAATCAAATAAGGAGAATCACAATGTAAAGCTGATAACTCAGAGACTCTCCGAGCCGAAGAAATAGCCATTAAAAATAACACTTTCCAAGATAACAACTTTATATCAATGGAATGAAGGGGTTCAAACGGAACTCCTTGTAGAACGTTAAGAACAAGGTTTAAACTCCATGGCGGAGCAACAGTTTTAAACACAGGCTTGATCCTAGCTAAAGCCTGACAAAAGGCCTGGACGTCTGGATTTTCTGACAGACGCCTGTGTAACAAGATGGACAGAGCTGAGATCTGTCCCTTTAATGAGCTAGCCGATAAACCCTTTTCTAAACCTTCTTGTAGAAAGGACAATATCCTAGGAATCCTAACCTTACTCCAGGAGTAACCTTTGGATTCGCACCAGTATAGGTATTTACGCCATATCTTATGGTAAATCCTTCTGGTAACAGGCTTCCTAGCCTGTATCAGGGTATCAATAACCGACTCAGAAAAACCACGTTTTGATAAAATCAAGCATTCAATTTCCAAGCAGTCAGCTTCAGAGAAGTTAGATTTTGATGTTTGAATGGACCCTGTATCAGAAGGTCCTGTCTTAGAGGTAGAGACCAAGGCGGACAGGATGACATGTCCACTAGATCTGCATACCAAGTCCTGCGTGGCCATGCAGGCGCTATTAGAATCACTGATGCTCTCTCCTGTTTGATTTTGGCAATCAATCGAGGAAGCAGCGGGAAGGGTGGAAACACATAAGCCATCCCGAAGTTCCAAGGTGCTGTCAAAGCATCTATCAGAACTGCTCCCGGATCCCTGGATCTGGACCCGTAGCGAGGAAGTTTGGCGTTCTGGCGAGACGCCATGAGATCTATCTCTGGTTTGCCCCAACGTCGAAGTATTTGGGCAAAGACCTCCGGATGAAGTTCCCACTCCCCCGGATGAAAAGTCTGGCGACTCAAGAAATCCGCCTCCCAGTTCTCCACTCCCGGGATGTGGATTGCTGACAGGTGGCAAGAGTGAGACTCTGCCCAGCGAATTATCTTTGATACTTCCATCATTGCTAGGGAGCTTCTTGTCCCTCCTTGATGGTTGATGTAAGCTACAGTCGTGATGTTGTCCGACTGAAACCTGATGAACCCCCGAGTTTTTAACTGGGGCCAAGCCAGAAGGGCATTGAGAACTGCTCTCAATTCCAGAATGTTTATTGGCAGGAGACTTTCCTCCTGATTCCATTGTCCCTGAGCCTTCAGAGAATTCCAGACAGCGCCCCAACCTAGTAGGCTGGCGTCTGTTGTTACAATTGTCCAGTCCGGCCTGCTGAATGGCATCCCCCTGGACAGATGTGGCCGAGAAAGCCACCATAGAAGAGAGTTTCTGGTCTCTTGATCCAGATTCAGAGTAGGGGACAAGTCTGAGTAATCCCCATTCCACTGACTCAGCATGCACAATTACAGCGGTCTGAGATGTAGACGTGCAAAGGGTACTATGTCCATTGCTGCTACCATTAAGCCGATCACCTCCATGCATTGAGCTACTGACGGGAGTTGAATGGAATGAAGGACACGGCATGCATTTAGAAGCTTTGTTAATCTGTCTTCCGTCAGATGAATCTTCATTTCTACAGAATCTATAAGAGTCCCCAAGAATGGAACTCTTGTGAGAGGAAAGAGAGAACTCTTCTTTTCGTTCACTTTCCATCCATGCGACCTTAGAAATGCCAGAACTAACTCTGTATGAGACTTGGCAGTTTGAAAGCTTGAAGCTTGTATCAGAATGTCGTCTAGGTACGGAGCTACCGAAATTCCTTGCGGTCTTAGTACCGCCAGAAGGGCACCCAGAACCTTTGTGAAGATTCTTGGAGCCGTAGCCAATCCGAATGGAAGAGCTACAAACTGGTAATGCCTGTCTAAGAAGGCAAACCTTAGATACCGGTAATGATCTTTGTGAATCGGTATGTGAAGGTAAGCATCCTTTAAATCCACTGTGGTCATGTACTGACCCTTTTGGATCATGGGTAAGATTGTCCGAATAGTTTCCATTTTGAACGATGGAACTCTTAGGAATTTGTTTAGGATCTTTAAATCCAAGATTGGCCTGAAAGTTCCCTCTTTTTTGGGAACCACAAACAGGTTTGAGTAAAACCCTTGTCCTTGTTCCGACCGCGGAACCGGATGGATCACTCCCATTAATAACAGATCTTGTACACAGCGTAGAAACGCTTCTTTCTTTATCTGGTTTGTTGACAACCTTGACAGATGAAATCTCCCTCTTGGGGGAGAGAATTTGAAGTCTAGAAGGTATCCCTGAGATATGATCTCTAGCGCCCAGGGATCCTGAACATCTCTTGCCCAAGCCTGGGCGAAGAGAGAGAGTCTGCCCCCCACTAGATCCGGTCCCGGATCGGGGGCCCTCGGTTCATGCTGTCTTTGGGGCAGCAGCAGGTTTCCTGGCCTGCTTGCCCTTGTTCCAGGACTGGTTAGGTTTCCAGCCTTGTCTGTAACGAGCAACAGCTCCTTCCTGTTTTGGTGCAGTGGAAGTTGGTGCTGCTCCTGCCTTGAAATTCCGAAAGGGACGAAAATTAGACTGTCTAGCCTTAGCTTTGGCTTTGTCTTGAGGCAGGGCGTGGCCCTTACCTCCTGTAATGTCAGCGATAATTTCTTTCAAACCGGGCCCAAATAAAGTTTGCCCCTTGAAAGGTATATTAAGTAATTTGGACTTAGAAGTTACATCAGCTGACCAGGATTTTAGCCACAGCGCCCTACGTGCCTGAATGGCGAATCCTGAGTTCTTAGCCGTAAGTTTGGTTAAATGTACTATGGCCTCCGAAATGAATGAATTAGCTAGTTTAAGGACTCTAAGCCTGTCCGTAATGTCGTCCAGCGTAGCTGAACTAAGGTTCTCTTCCAGAGACTCAATCCAAAATGCTGCCGCAGCCGTAATCGGCGCGATGCATGCAAGGGGTTGCAATATAAAACCTTGTTGAACAAACATTTTCTTAAGGTAACCCTCTAATTTTTTATCCATTGGATCTGAAAAAGCACAGCTATCCTCCACCGGGATAGTGGTACGCTTAGCTAAAGTAGAAACTGCTCCCTCCACCTTAGGGACCGTTTGCCATAAGTCCCGTGTGGTGGCGTCTATTGGAAACATCTTTCTAAATATTGGAGGGGGTGAGAACGGCACACCGGGTCTATCCCACTCCTTAGTAACAATTTCAGTTAGTCTCTTAGGTATAGGAAAAACGTCAGTACTCGCCGGTACCGCAAAGTATTTATCCAACCTACACAATTTCTCTGGTATTGCAACAGTGTTACAATCATTAAGAGCCGCTAAAACCTCCCCTAGTAATACACGGAGGTTCTCCAATTTAAATTTAAAATTTGAAATATCTGAATCCAATCTGTTTGGATCAGAACCGTCACCCACAGAATGAAGCTCTCCGTCCTCATGCTCTGCAAGCTGTGACGCAGTATCAGACATGGCCCTAGTATTATCAGCGCACTCTGTTCTCACCCCAGAGTGATCACGCTTGCCTCTTAGTTCTGGTAATTTAGCCAAAACTTCAGTCATAACAGTAGCCATATCTTGTAATGTTATCTGTAATGGCCGCCCAGATGTACTAGGCGCCACAATATCACGCACCTCCCGGGCGGGAGATGCAGGTACTGACACGTGAGGCGAGTTAGTCGGCATAACTCTCCCCTCGCTGTTTGGTGAAATTTGTTCAATTTGTACAGATTGGCTTTTATTTAAAGTAGCATCAATACAGTTAGTACATAAATTTCTATTGGGCTCCACCTTGGCATTGGAACAAATGACACAGGTATCTTCCTCTGAATCAGACATGTTTAACACACTAGCAATAAACTTGCAACTTGGTTACAACCTTATTTAACAAAAACGTACTGTGCCTCAAAGAAGCACTAAACGATTAAATGACAGTTGAAATAATGAACTGAAAAACAGTTAAAACATCAATCCTTAAAAACAACACAACTTTTAGCAAAGGTTTGTTCCCATTAGTAAAGTAACAATAATTAAATTTGAAACATAAAAATTACAGAGCAACGTTTTTAATCACAGTCAATATATAAGTCTCACAGCTCTGCTGAGAGAATCTACCTCCCTCCAAAGAAGTTTGAAGACCCCTGAGTTCTGTTAGAGATGAACCGGATCATGCAGGAAATACAAGAGTAACTGACTGGAAATTTTTGATGCGTAGCAAAGAGCGCCAAAAACGGCCCCTCCCCCTCACACACAGCAGTGAGAGAGAAACGAAACTGTCACAATTAAAACAAGCAACTGCCAAGTGGAAAAATAATGCCCAAACATTTATTCACTCAGTACCTCAGAAAATGCAAACGATTCTACATTCCAGCAAAAAACGTTTAACATAATAAATACCTATTAAAAGGTTTAATGTACTTTTAACAGAGTAATTCCAGTGAAATACCATCCCCAGAATACTGAAGTGTAGAGTATACATACATGTCATTATAACGGTATGGCAGGATTTTCTCATCAATTCCATTCAGAAAATAAAAACTGCTACATACCTCAATGCAGATTCATCTGCCCGCTGTCCCCTGATCTGAAGCTTTTACCTCCCTCAGATGGCCGAGAAACAGCAATATGATCTTAACTACTCCGGTTAAAATCATAGTAAAAACTCTGGTAGATTCTTCTTCAAACTCTGCCAGAGAGGCAATAACACGCTCCGGTGCTATTGTAAAATAACAAACTTTTGATTGAAGTTATAAAAACTAAGTATAATCACCATAGTCCTCTCACACATCCTATCTAGTCGTTGGGTGCAAGAGAATGACTGGGAGTGACGTAGAGGGGAGGAGCTATATGCAGCTCTGCTGGGTGAATCCTCTTGCATTTCCTGTTGGGGAGGAGTTATATCCCAGAAGTAATGATGACCCGTGGACTGATCACACATAACAGAAGAAATATAACATATTGTTGTGTTAAAAGGTATCGTGGGAAAAACTATACATTCTCCTGCTCTAAAAGTCAGTGAAATGGATGAATACCTAAGTGTCCCCTAACACATATTGTGTCCCTGAACCTGTGTAACGGTGTCTATATCAAAGTGTATGTGAACTAAATTATGTACATAATAATAGCCTTCTGGATAATCTGAATATAAATGCTGATTGCATAACCTAATCAGAAAATCTCTAAACGTTAATTTAAGAAAATACTGTAAGCAGCGTTATAGGATCAAGAGTACTAGTCATTTCAACAATAATGAACTAGCAAGTTACAGCAGGTAATTCATCCTGTGCTATAACACACAAACCAGATATAGTAATACGGCTATGAATCCAACCATCGGCTCATATGTTCCATGCATTCTATCGCAGCCCTTTCTACTTGTTAACTCAAGGGAAGCATACCTGTTCCTTCTCTTTCTTGTGTATCCGTAACATCACCGTAAATACAACTAATCTGAGAGAACAGCGTGGCCCCACGATGAGTATCTGCGACGCACATAGCCGGCAATGTGTACTGACGTCAAGCAGCTGCGCGCTGTATTGTGTGTCAGGTAGTCATGGTGATGGTACACGCTGTGGAGAGGATCATTTAGAGGGAATGCCCTTACTAGAATTACTCACATACTGTGTAGTCCAGCATTATCAAGTATATAAGTTAAATGCTAAGTCTAAAGGACTCTAAGCAGCCAATTCACTACGTGCGGTAATATGTGTGATGCTGGACTCTAATCACTGTGTCTATAATCTATAGAGTTATTCAACAGCACTACTTATAGAACATCGTATCTATTCAATCAGAGTGAGCCAAACATCAATGTTGCCAGTGATACATAAAAAGCCAGAGCTATATGACAAGATAAAAGTAAGAATAAAAATAAAGTAAAATTAAAATAAAATTAAAAAAATAAAAAAAATAAAAAAAAATAATAAAAATAAAAGAATAAAATAAAATAAATAAAGTAAAATAAATTGAAATGAATTTATTTTATTAATTTTATTTTATTTTATTATTTTATTATTTTATTTTATTTTACTTTATTTTATTTATTTTATTTTATTCTTTTATTTTTATTATTTTTATTTTTTTATTTTTATTTTTTTAATTTTATTTTAATTTTACTTTATTTTTATTCTTACTTTTATCTTGTCATATAGCTCTGGCTTTTTATGTATCACTGGCAACATTGATGTTTGGCTCACTCTGATTGAATAGATACGATGTTCTATAAGTAGTGCTGTTGAATAACTCTATAGATTATAGACACAGTGATTAGAGTCCAGCATCACACATATTACCGCACGTAGTGAATTGGCTGCTTAGAGTCCTTTAGACTTAGCATTTAACTTATATACTTGATAATGCTGGACTACACAGTATGTGAGTAATTCTAGTAAGGGCATTCCCTCTAAATGATCCTCTCCACAGCGTGTACCATCACCATGACTACCTGACACACAATACAGCGCGCAGCTGCTTGACGTCAGTACACATTGCCGGCTATGTGCGTCGCAGATACTCATCGTGGGGCCACGCTGTTCTCTCAGATTAGTTGTATTTACGGTGATGTTACGGATACACAAGAAAGAGAAGGAACAGGTATGCTTCCCTTGAGTTAACAAGTAGAAAGGGCTGCGATAGAATGCATGGAACATATGAGCCGATGGTTGGATTCATAGCCGTATTACTATATCTGGTTTGTGTGTTATAGCACAGGATGAATTACCTGCTGTAACTTGCTAGTTCATTATTGTTGAAATGACTAGTACTCTTGATCCTATAACGCTGCTTACAGTATTTTCTTAAATTAACGTTTAGAGATTTTCTGATTAGGTTATGCAATCAGCATTTATATTCAGATTATCCAGAAGGCTATTATTATGTACATAATTTAGTTCACATACACTTTGATATAGACACCGTTACACAGGTTCAGGGACACAATATGTGTTAGGGGACACTTAGGTATTCATCCATTTCACTCACTTTGAGAGCAGGAGAATGTATAGTTTTTCCCACGATACCTTTTAACACAACAATATGTTATATTTTATTACACTTGTGTTTTTGTTCACTTTATGTGGTTATTGGTATAGTATGCTTTATATCAGTTTGTTTCCACATACTTTAATATAATTTTTAATATGTTGCAATATACCTATATGTGAACATTACATAGTTTGTTGAACAGCATTAATTCACATGAGTAACACTCATCACATGACTATAATGTTTTTGAGGATCACCATGACAACTGTTTTGGCGCAATTTTCACTGGGAGGGGTTAGTTTGGCTTTATAAGTCCAGTCACTTTTAGTTTGTCTTTGTCTGAGGAAGGGGAGTGTGTCCCCGAAACGTCACAATTATTAAAGTTATTTTGAAGAAAAAGACCAGTGAGTGCCTTCCTTTACTGTGCATATTCATCTGCTGGCACCCTGGCATCAAGTTTGGAAAGTGAGAGTGCTCTCTATCTACATATATATATATATATATATGTGTGTATACAAGGATAGATACAGCGCCTATATATCCATTAAAGTATGGGTGGTATATGGGAATATGAGTGAGAGCTAAGGATAATTAGTTAAGAAATAATAACAATTAAAAGAATATAAAAAATAGTAAAATAAATAATGCTAAAAAAATGATGAATAGATTATGAAACAATGTTCATATGAGTCTTTAGACAATATACAGTCCGTGGTACATCTTCACATGAAGTTGATATGCAGTAAATAGATGGTATATAATACCCTTACCAGATATTACCTCAATCTAATGAGGTAAGTATGCCGCACTGGGGGTATATACAGATGGTAGAATCTTCTCCTTGTATCCAGATGTGGTGCCTCTTGGGTTTTCGTTAGCCTCCTGGAGTATGCAGGGATGTGTTTCTGGTTGTAGATAGATCCCTTGTACTTCCTTTGTGTTGGTAGTTAGCCTCTTGGAGTACCTTTTCTGTCTTGGTATAAACTCTCTTGCTGACGTTGGTGCAGAATGTGTAGGTAGGTGTGTGTGTAGGTATATATATATATATATATACACACATATATATATATATATATATATACACATATAATATATATATATATATATATATATATATATATACACATACACACACACACACACATATATACATCTCCATTGTGACACTTTATATACCCCTCTTTCACTGAAGAAAAACTTGTGAGACTTATCACCATGACAATCTTATGAAGATAAGTACAGTCATTTTTTATTGTAATTTTTGCCTAAAAACCCCATATGTCCATACAGAGAAACAGAATATTTTCACGTCGTAATATCTTAAAAGGAATTACACACAAATTTCATCTAAATGTGCTAAGCCATTCTAAAGTTACAAGCTGGGCTTTTTACACTGACAGTAGTGATTTAATAATGTTTTTGTCGGCTACAAAGATTAATAGTTTATAGAGACGCTGCATAATAACCAATGCATCTTAACAGCTTTTAACCTTTTGTGAACATAAGGAACAAATACAGACCTCTGTCAAGTCTAAATCTTCAATAAATGAATGTGTGGGCACAGCATTCTCGTAAAAGTTATCCATACCTTTTTATTTGTAAAGAACAGAAATTAACCTGAAACATTTCACATAATGTATGTTTAGTGATACATAAAATCTTACCAAAGGAAAGATGGTACTTTGTACTGCAACCTCAAAAGGGACACTCTTTCTGAAAATGTTTATTGTTTAAAAAGATAGATAATCCCTTTATTTCCCATTCCCAGTTTTGCATAACTTACCCTTATATTAATACACTTTTTACATCTGTGATTACCTTGTATCTTTACTGCCCCTTATCTTCGTTCTTTTGATAGACATACATTTTAGCCAATCAGTGCAGACTCATAAATAACTCCACAGGAGGAGGATCTATATGGCAGACATGAACTAGCAGTGTCTAACTGAAAAAATGTCAAAATTCAGAGATAAGAGACAGCTTAGAAATCAGCTCATGAGCCTACCTAGGTTTAACTTTCACCAAAGAATATCAAGACAAATACCAACAAAGCAAATTTGATGATAAAAATAAATTGGAAAGTTGTTTAAAATTGCATGCCCTATCTGAATCATGAAAATGTAGCCACCAATCAGCAAACACTACTCAGGGTGCTGTGCCAAAAATGGTCCAGCTCCTTACAATCCTGCTTTTTCAAATAAAAATACCAAGAAAACAAAGAAAACATGATAATAGGAGAATATTAGAAAGTTGCTTAAAATTGCATGCTCTATCTGAATCATGAAAGAGAAAAAAAGGGGTTTATTATCCCTTTAATATTCAACTGGAAAAGCTGTGATAGTCAGGGGAATCAAAACTATATAAAACTACAGGAGAAGATTGTAAATTCTAGGGGTCCTCATCGTCAACTCTTAAACCAAATATCAACCCTTCCTTTGCCTTGTGCCAGCAGGATTGCCTAATGCAAATAAGGATGTCAAAACGGAAATGTTTGCAACTCGTATGAGGAGCCACATAGGAAGTCACTGATCACTGCCCATTATTGTCCTACATGATAACTAACCAAGTATGTACGTACTAGTCGATACAAGGTAACATAAGGAGCGAAACATATATAGAACTAAATCAAATTTGAAAATATATATATATATATATATATATATATATATATATATATATATCAGCTTCACTAGTGCGGAGTTCACATTTTGTTTTACCGAAATCTCGTGTCATTTCATAGCAACTTTCATTAAACTGAAAAGGGAAATAACAACATGACTGTGCCTCCACATGCCAGATGCACACTCCCTTGAAAGTCCCGGGACTAGCATCCTGATTGGCTGGAATGTCAATACTGAGGATGTTTTGAGGTGAATTATCTTCAGGTAATATTTTCTAGTCAGCTTTTTACAGCTATGCTGCAGCACTTTCAAGTGCTTCAACATTTGGGTATCAGGTCCCTTTAACTCTATCAAGTAAAGGCTATGTTAACCTTCTCTTTTGCAGAGGACAATTGAGTCAGATATACAACAGACAAAGTGCACAGTTCAGTGTTTGGACACTTAATTGTCTGTTTAATTGCTGTCCCTAATTGTCCTCAGCAAAAGAGATAGAAAACTAGATGTTAGCATTGCAGCACCCATTACTTTATAGAAGCTAAACCTTTACACATATTTCTTCAATATTTAAACAATTAAAAAAAAAAAAAAAACATATTGGCATATTTTTTGGCTATTTATTTCTTTGAACACATCATTGTAACCAGTATTTATTTTCTGTTCAATGTACTTTAAAAATAGGGGTCAAATATTTCTAAACCACAAATTCCACATATCGTTTAGACTGCATTTGACTCCCACTGTCAGATGCATATATACTCTACATTGACCTTCCCTGATCAACAGCCATCTACATTCTGCATGCTCTCCTTCCAAATTAAGCATTCCCAACTGACCTCCTGTCTATTACAGTGTAAAAAACAGAATTTATGTTTACCTGATAAATTTCTTTCTCCAACGGTGTGTCCGGTCCACGGCGTCATCCTTACTTGTGGGATATTCTCTTCCCCAACAGGAAATGGCAAAGAGCCCAGCAAAGCTGGTCACATGATCCCTCCTAGGCTCCGCCTACCCCAGTCATTCGACCGACGTTAAGGAGGAATATTTGCATAGGAGAAACCATATGGTACCGTGGTGACTGTAGTTAAAGAAAATAAAATATCAGACCTGATTAAAAAAACCAGGGCGGGCCGTGGACCGGACACACCGTTGGAGAAAGAAATTTATCAGGTAAACATAAATTCTGTTTTCTCCAACATAGGTGTGTCCGGTCCACGGCGTCATCCTTACTTGTGGGAACCAATACCAAAGCTTTAGGACACGGATGAAGGGAGGGAGCAAATCAGGTCACCTAAATGGAAGGCACCACGGCTTGCAAAACCTTTCTCCCAAAAATAGCCTCAGAAGAAGCAAAAGTATCAAACTTGTAAAATTTGGTAAAAGTGTGCAGTGAAGACCAAGTCGCTGCCCTACATATCTGATCAACAGAAGCCTCGTTCTTGAAGGCCCATGTGGAAGCCACAGCCCTAGTGGAATGAGCTGTGATTCTTTCGGGAGGCTGCCGTCCGGCAGTCTCGTAAGCCAATCTGATGATGCTTTTAATCCAAAAAGAGAGAGAGGTAGAAGTTGCTTTTTGACCTCTCCTTTTACCTGAATAAACAACAAACAAGGAAGATGTTTGTCTAAAATCCTTTGTAGCATCTAAATAGAATTTTAGAGCGCGAACAACATCCAAATTGTGCAACAAACGTTCCTTCTTTGAAACTGGTTTTGGACACAGAGAAGGTACGATAATCTCCTGGTTAATGTTTTTGTTAGAAACAACTTTTGGAAGAAAACCAGGTTTAGTACGTAAAACCACCTTATCTGCATGGAACACCAGATAAGGAGGAGAACACTGCAGAGCAGATAATTCTGAGACTCTTCTAGCAGAAGAAATCGCAACTAAAAACAAAACTTTCCAAGATAATAACTTAATATCAACGGAATGTAAGGGTTCAAACGGAACCCCCTGAAGAACTGAAAGAACTAAATTGAGACTCCAAGGAGGAGTCAAAGGTTTGTAAACAGGCTTGATTCTAACCAGAGCCTGAACAAAGGCTTGAACATCTGGCACAGCTGCCAGCTTTTTGTGAAGTAATACCGACAAGGCAGAAATCTGTCCCTTCAGGGAACTTGCAGATAATCCTTTTTCCAATCCTTCTTGAAGGAAGGATAGAATCCTAGGAATCTTAACCTTGTCCCAAGGGAATCCTTTAGATTCACACCAACAGATATATTTTTTCCAAATTTTGTGGTAAATCTTTCTAGTCACAGGCTTTCTGGCCTGAACAAGAGTATCGATCACAGAATCTGAGAATCCTCGCTTCGATAAAATCAAGCGTTCAATCTCCAAGCAGTCAGCTGGAGTGAAACCAGATTCGGATGTTCGAACGGACCCTGAACAAGAAGGTCTCGTCTCAAAGGTAGCTTCCAAGGTGGAGCCGATGACATATTCACCAGATCTGCATACCAAGTCCTGCGTGGCCACGCAGGAGCTATCAAGATCACCGACGCCCTCTCCTGCTTGATCCTGGCTATCAGCCTGGGGATGAGAGGAAATGGCGGGAACACATAAGCTAGTTTGAAGGTCCAAGGTGCTACTAGTGCATCCACTAGAGCCGCCTTGGGATCCCTGGATCTGGCCCCGTAGCAAGGAACTTTGAAGTTCTGACGAGAGGCCATCAGATCCATGTCTGGAATGCCCCACAGGTGAGTGACTTGGGCAAAGATTTCCGGATGGAGTTCCCACTCCCCCGGATGCAATGTCTGACGACTCAGAAAATCCGCTTCCCAATTTTCCACTCCTGGGATGTGGATAGCAGACAGGTGGCAGGAGTGAGACTCCGCCCAAAGAATAATTTTGGTTACTTCTTCCATCGCTAGGGAACTCCTTGTTCCCCCCTGATGGTTGATGTACGCAACAGTCGTCATGTTGTCTGATTGAAACCGTTACCAATTTTGGAAGCTTTAACCCTTAAAATAACGGAACCGGAGCCGTTTTAAGCTTTAAACCCCTTTACAGTCCCTGGTATCTGCTTTGCTGAGACCCAACCAAACCCAAAGGGGAATACGATACCAAATGACGCCTTCAGAAGTCTTTTATAAGTATCAGAGCTCCTCTCACATGCGACTGCATGCCATGCCTCTCAAAAACAAGTGCGCAACACCGGCGCGAAAATGAGACTCTGCCTATGCTTTGGGAAAGCCCCTAAAGAATAAGGTGTCTAAAACAGTGCCTGCCGATATTATTAAATCAAAATACCCAGAATAAATGATTCCTCAAGGCTAAATAAGTGTTAATATCAATCGATTTAGCCCAAAAAAAGTCTACAGTTTAAATAAGCCCTTGTGAAGCCCTTATTTACAATCGTAATAAACATGGCTTACCGGATCCCATAGGGAAAATGACAGCTTCCAGCATTACATCGTCTTGTTAGAATGTGTCATACCTCAAGCAGCAAGAGACTGCAAACTGTTCCCCCAACTGAAGTTAATTGCTCTCAACAGTCCTGTGTGGAACAGCCATGGATTTTAGTTACGGTTGCTAAAATCATTTTCCTCATACAAACAGAATTCTTCATCTCTTTTCTGTTTCTGAGTAAATAGTACGTACCAGCACTATTTGAAAATAACAACTCTTGATTGAATAATGAAAAACTACAGTTAAACACTAAAAAACTCTAAGCCATCTCCGTGGAGATGTTGCCTGTACAACGGCAAAGAGAATGACTGGGGTAGGCGGAGCCTAGGAGGGATCATGTGACCAGCTTTGCTGGGCTCTTTGCCATTTCCTGTTGGGGAAGAGAATATCCCACAAGTAAGGATGACGCCGTGGACCGGACACACCTATGTTGGAGAAACTGGAAGTATTTCCATATCCAGGGGATTGGCTGAACTATTGTAACTAATATGTCTCCTTAGAAATGCTTCCTCATCTAACTCCCATCTCTAATCATATCCGCCTCTACAAGCCTCACTCTCACCTTTTCACACTCATACTACTGCTGGTGACATTGCCCCTAACCCTTACGCTGCAGAAACCACCACACTTCCACACACTCACTCAGTCTCCCACAATAAAAACTCTAGGTCACACAATCCTAACAATCTTATCTCCATTAACCCTCAGCGCTTATCCACTTTCTTTTCTTGCGCTCCCTGGAACTCTCGCTCTGTCTGCAACAAACTTACAACCGTTCACAACCTCTCTAGGACTATACTTATTTGGATAATTGGTAAAAAAAAAAACTTAAATCTGATTCTGTTACACAGAACTAAATAAAGAATAATAAAGTATAATGATATTTAATATTGTTTTAAGTAGGGATGCACCACAATTTCAGTTGCAGAAACATTTTGGCCGAAAATAGCATCTTTTTTTTTTTTTGGTAAATTATTGTGTAGTATATTATTGTTTTAAGATATTTTTTGTCCATATTTAGTGTGTTACTTTCAATACAAGAGTGGTTATTTTATTGGTTTGCCGTTTTTCAATTCAGATTATGCAAAAAAAAGATATTTTAAAATAATTCTGAAAAAACAAAACACTTTCGGTTTCGGCCAAATGCATTCTGGATTTTCGGGTTCATGCAAAATTTCCATTTCGGTGCATCACTAATTAATAACAGTGTTGGCTATGCAAAACTGAAGAATGGGTAATAAAAGGGAATATTTTCATTTTTAAACGATAACAATTCTGGAGCAGACGGTCCCTTAAATGTTCTTTAAGAGAAGACCAACTTATTATGGATAATGTCCTTTTCAGGCCTCATGATGACCAGAATCACCATTTGTCAAACCCCGGATCATTCAATATATGGGGGGGTACAGCACAAACATTTTATTTAAAATAAGTCTCCTGTGAAAGCGCAGCAGAGTGTAAGGTGACAAAGTAACGCATTCGGATGAATGAAGCATTTTACTTCTTGGCCAATACAAGGGATGTATTAAGGGCTTTCATACAATAAGGAAACTAAAAGCAGCACACAGCGCTCTTAAATAGTTTTAAAGGGACATGATACCCAAAGATTTTCTTTCATGAATCAGATAGAGCTTGCAATGTTAAACAACTTTCCATTTCATTTCTATTTTGCTTCATTCTCTTGAGGCAAAACTTACAAAGCAGGACAGTGGACAGGTTCGCAAGCAGTGAATATGTCCGCCTGCAATCGAAACTCACAATGTTGCATTGCACGGCAAAATTTAACATTGCGGAAGAGGATTATTTTGCAATGCTGCCCCCACTTATGTCAATCACCCTGAAGGAGTAAGTGCTGGGGTGATTGATCTCACCATCTCTGAGGTGGCGACGATGAAAAAGAAGCAGTTTCTACTTCTTAAATATGTGGCAACAGGTTCGCTTATGCCGCTTAAAGGGACATGAACCCCCAACTTTTCTTTCTTGATTCGGATAGAGCATGTCATTTTAAGCAGCTTTCCAATTTACTTTTATTATCAATTTTGCTTCATTTTCTTGGTATCCTTTATTGAAGGTGCAGCAAAGCACTACTGGGAGCTAACTGAACACATCGGTAAACCAATGATAAGAGGCATATATGTGCAGCCACCAATCAGCAGCTAGCTCCTAAACCTACCTAGATATCAAAGGATAACAAGAGAACAACGCAAATAAGATAATAGAATTTATAAAGTATATGATTCATGAAAGATTTTTTGGGGGTTTCATATCCATTTATTACATTTAGCCCTCTGTATTCTTTGTTGAAGGAGCAGCAATGCATTACTGGGAGCCAGACTGAGCCAAAGACAAGAGGCACATATGTGCAGCCACCATTGTTGCTCTTGAGCCTACCTAGATATGCTTTTTAACAAAGACTAACAAGAGAAGTAAACACATTTATTAGAAGTATAATGGAAATGTGTTTAAAGTTGGATGCTCTATAGGAATCAAGAAGGTTTAATTTTGACTTTTCTGTCCCTTTAAGACATTTAAAAGACAGAAATACCTGTAAACAAACCAACCTTGTGATGATCTTTCAACATGCAACATTAATATAGCTTCTAGGATATCAAATACTAAAAGACATATAACCAGTAAAGGCTACAAACTATGAATACAAATGAGAATAAACCTGAATGGTGCCAACAGAAACCTCCATCCTTTGCAATGAGCAGCAAACCACTCCAATGGCAAGTTCAACTGATTTACAGTGGTGAAAAAAACAGACAGAATAATAACAGACCGATGTCAGCTTGAGAAAAAACAGTGTAGTTAGTCTTGAAAACAATGAAATAGAGCTGCTCTTAATCTGGCCCCTTAAACCCCTCCTCTAAAGAGCAATAACTTAGCAAATGGAAAATGTGATACTCCTGTACAGCAACTTGTGGTATGTTTAAACTATTATAATGTAAAGCATGTTTGGGATCACAAATTCAGGAAATTATTGCCAAATGCTTCCTGTATAATCTTACTTGTACACCACTGAACACATCCCCCACACATATATCCAGAAAAGCATGGCAAACACAGCTTTGCAGACAATTCATTACTGTGTGTCTTACAGAAATGGAAGCAGCGTGGCTTCTAAACAAATAATTTGGCAGATGATGTCAACCAAGAACACCAGAATCACTAGATCTCCAAAGGCCAGAAACAGGAAAACTGATACACATTTTAAAATAACCCCCTTTTGAAGTAAAGTCAAACTGTGTGTAGTGCCAGAACACAGCAAACACATCAAAACAATAGTAGCCTTAAAGTGACATGAAACCCAAAATGTTTCTTTCGTGATTCAGGCAGAGAATACAATTTAAAACAAATTTTTAATTTACTTCTGGTATCTAAATTTGCTTTGTTCTATTGGTATTATTTGTTGAAAAGCATACCTAGGTAGACTCAGGATTGGCAGCTAGCTGCTGATTGGTGGCTGCAAATATGCCTCTTGTCATTGGCTTACCAATGTGTCCTGATAGCTGCCAGTAGTGCATTTCTGCTTTTTCAATAAAGGATGCAAAGAGAGTGACGCTAAATTTATAACAGAAGTAAATTGGAAACTTGTTTAAAAATGTATGCTGTCTGAATCATGAAAGAAAAAACTTGGATGTAATGTACCTTTTAAGGGACATTAAACACTTTGAGATGGTAATATAAAATGCAATATACTTTCACTATTTATTCTGTCCCCTTTTCCTGTAATTTAATTCTGAAATTGTTTGTGAGCTTTTGAGTTCCTGTTAGAAATGGAAGTGCAGAACACTGTTATATTCCACACTGCCATTGGCTGCGAACTCAGTGACCTATTTATAACTGACTCTAATTGGTCACAGCAGAGAAAGTAACCTAAGTTACAACATGTCAGCTCCCATTGTTTTATAGATACAAATTTTACACTTGTTTTGTCAATATTTAAACAGTTAATGAAACCTTAAAAATGTATTTACATGTTATTCTCAGACTAATCTTTTGTTTGAATGCTTCATTCTATCTAGCATTTATTTAGTGTTTAATGTCCCTTTAAGTCATGACAAACACTACAATTGTTCTGTTAACTCAAAAAAGCTGGACTTTTCCTTGTAACTCATTCAAACTTTTACCGCAATTGATACAGCTGAAAGCTACAATACGGCTATTGGAGGATACTGGTCAGGTGAATGTCACTGACCAGAGAGGAGTGAAATCCCCAGATGAAGACACGCTAGACAGGTACAGTGCCAGGGAGTCGGATTGCAAGGTAATCGGACAGTTTTAGGCTTAGAACTGTACCAAGCTGCTTGGGGATAACAAGAATTTTCTGACCCACTTACAAATCTGCATGGAGCTGTTAGCTGCACAAGTAGCGATCGAGGGTAATCTGTATACAGAAAAACAGGGTTAACTTTCCAGCATTCCACTTTGAGATTTTCCAGACTTTACCTGACTTTGTCACACTTGCCTTATTTGGGACTTACAAAGAATTTCAAAATACAGCTCTATATGAGTTTCATTTATACAGAACACTGACGATCATTTTTAGTAATTTTAGCACTGTGAGCCACCGGTGGTTAAATGTTTATATGTATTACATATGTATCTATTGTGTTATTAAGCCTTATTAATTGTGTACATTGCTAGTATTGCTAATTATTTACTTAGTTTATCAATTTTATACATTTTGTACACATTTCTTATATACTATTAACTATTTCAGCCATTCTAGTCCATAGATCCTCCTCTAATATTCTGCTTTTGAGCGCAGGGACTGAATTTTATATAGGCAGTAGCATTTACTAGGGACAATAATCAATGATATTTCCACATATAGGAGGTCTATAAACTACTAAATAAACATTTCCACCAAAAAGCTGCAAAATATCAATACTTCTGCAACCTGCTCACTTAGAGTGATGGTAAACTCACTATATTAATTCTGGAATATATTAAAGCTCTAAGTTAAAATAATACACTGAGGCTCCCATTTTTAGGCTAAATAATGTAGGAGACCGAATAACCAGCAACTTTTAATCAGACCGCTACCCTGTTCTTGGTTGCCTCCATGTTAAAAAATGTTTTCCTATTTTGACTGGCATATGGTACAGCCAATAGGGGATGCACCATACGCCCTATGTATTTTCTCATCGCTGCTGTGTTGAGGGTTCTCAGTTAGGATTCCAAACTGCGCAGGTGCAGTTCTCAGGCTGCTATCTGATTGTCTGATAACTGCACCTGCGCAGTTTGGAATCGTAACGGAGAACCCTCAATGCAGCGGCATGGGAGCGCGGCTATGAGAAAATACATAGGGTGTATGGTGCATCCCCTACTGGTTGTACCATATGCTATTTAAAACAGGAAAAAAATGAACAGGGAGGCGGCCAGGAACAGGGTAACGGTGTGATTAAAATAAAAGTTTTTAGTTATTCAGACTCCTACATTATTTATCCTATAAATAAGAGCCTCAATGTATTATTTTAACTTAGAGCTTTACTATATTGCAGACTTCATGTAGTGAGTTTACTATCATTTTAACAAAAAACATAATTTATGTAAGAACTTACCTGATAAATTCATTTCTTTCATATTAGCAAGAGTCCATGAGCTAGTGACGTATGGGATATACATTCCTACCAGGAGGGGCAAAGTTTCCCAAACCTCAAAATGCCTATAAATACACCCCTCACCACACCCACAAATAAGTTTAACGAATAGCCAAGAAGTGAGGTGATAAGAAAAAGTACAAAAGCATATAAAATAAGGAATTGGAATAATTGTGCTTTATACAAAAAAATCATAACCACCTCAAAAAAGGGTGGGTCTCATGGACTCTTGCTAATATGAAAGAAATGAATTTATCAGGTAAGTTCTTACATAAATTATGTTTTCTTTCATGTAATTAGCAAGAGTCCATGAGCTAGTGACGTATGGGATAATAAATACCCAAGATGTGGATCTTCCACGCAAGAGTCACTAGAGAGGGAGGGATAAAATAAAGACAGCCAATTCCGCTGAAAAATAATCCACACCCCAAAACAAAGTTTAAATCTTATAATGAAAAAAACAGAAATTATAAGCAGAAGAATAAAACTGAAACAGCTGCCTGAAGTACTTTTCTACCAAAAACTGGTTCAGAAGAAGAAAACACATCAAAATTGTAGAATTTAGTAAAAGTATGCAAAGAAGACCAAGTTGCTGCTTTGCAAATCTGATCAACCGAAGCTTCATTCCTAAATGCCCAGGAAGTAGAGACTGACCTAGTCTAATGAGCTGTAATCCGTTGAGGCGGAGTTCTACCCGACCCGACATAAGCATGATGAATCAAGGATTTTAACCAAGATGCCAAAGAAATGGCAGAAGCCTTTTGACCTTTCCTAGAACCAGAAAAGATAACAAATAGACTAGAAGTCTTTCGGAAATCTTTAGTAGCTTCAACATAATATTTCAAAGCTCTAACTGCATCCAAAGAATGCAACAATCTTTCCTTAGAGTTCTTAGGATTAGGACACAACGAAGGAACCACAATTTCTCTACTAATGTTGTTAGAATTCACAACCTTAGGTAAAAATTTTAATGAAGTTCGCAAAACCGCCTTATCCTGATGAAAAATCAGAAAAGGAGACTCACAAGAAAGAGCAGATAATTCAGAAACTCTTCTGGCAGAAGAGATGGCCAAAAGGAACAAAACTTCCCAAGAAAGTAATTTAATATCCAGCGAATGCATAGGTTCAAACGGAGGAGCTTGAAGAGCCCCCAGAACCAAATTCAAACTCCAAGGAGGAGAAATTGACTTAATGACAGGTTTTAGACGAACCAAAGCCTGTACAAAACAATGAATATCAGGAAGATTAGCAATCTTTCTGTGAAAAAGAACAGAAAGAGCAGAGATTTGTCCTTTCAAGGAACTTGCAGACAAACCTTTATCCAAACCATCCTGAAGAAACTGTAAAATTCTAGGAATTCTAAAAGAATGCCAAGAAAAATGATGAGAAGAACACCAAGAAATGTAAGTCTTCCAGACTCGATAATATATCTTCCTAGACACAGATTTACGAGCCTGTAACATAGTATTAATTACGGAGTCAGAGAAACCTCTATGACTGAGAATCAAGCGTTCAATCTCCATACCTTCAAATTTAAGGATTTGAGATCCTGATGGAAAAAAGGACCTTGCGATAGAAGGTCTGGTCTTAACGGAAGAGTCCACGGTTGGCAAGTAGCCATCCAAACAAGATCCGCATACCAAAACCTGTGAGGCCATGCTGGAGCCACCAGCAGAACAAACGAACGCTCCTTTAGAATCTTGGAAATCACTCTTGGAAGAAGAACTAGAGGCGGAAAGATATAGGCAGGATGATACTTCCAAGGAAGTGACAATGCATCCACTGCTTCCGCCTGAGGATCCCTGGATCTGGACAGATACCTGGGAAGCTTCTTGTTTAGATGAGAAGCCATCAGATCTATTTCTGGAAGTCCCCATATTTGAACAATCTGAAGAAATACCTCTGGGTGAAGAGACCATTCGCCCGGATGTAATGTTTGGCGACTGAGATAATCCGCTTCCCAATTGTCTATACTTGGGATATGAACCGCAGAAATTAGACAGGAGCTGGATTCCGCCCATACAAGTATTCGAGATACTTCTTTCATAGCCAGAGGACTGTGAGTCCCTCCTTGATGATTGACATATGCCACGGTTCTGACATTGTCTGTCTGAAAACAAATGAACGACTCTCTCTTTAGAAGAGGCCACGACTGAAGAGCTCTGAAAATCGCACAGAGTTCCAAAATGTTGATTGGTAATCTCGCCTCCTGAGATTCCCAAACCCCTTGTGCTGTCAGACACCCCCATACAGCTCCCCAACCTGTCAGACTTGCATCTGTTGAGATCACAGTCCAGGTCGGAAGAACAAAAGAAGCCCCCTGAACTAAACGATGATGGTCGGTCCACCACGTTAGAGAGTGTTGTACAATCGGTTTTAAAGATATTAATTGTGATATCTTTGTATAATCCTTGCACCACTGGTTCAGCATACAGAGCTGAAGAGGTCGCATGTGAAAACGAGCAAAGGGGATCGCGTCCGATGCAGCAGTCATAAGACCTAGAATTTCCATGCATAAGGCTACCGAAGGGAATGATTGAGACTGAAGGTTTCGACAAGCTGAAACCAATTTTAGACGTCTCTTGTCCATCAGTGACAGAGTCATGGACACTGAATCTATCTGAAAACCTGAGGAATCAACGAACTCTTTGGTAAATTGATCCTCCAACCATGTTCTCAAAGAAACGATACAAGTCGATTCGTATGAGATTCTGCTAAATGTGAAGACTGAGCAAGTACCAAGATATCGTCCAAATAAGGAAATACCACAATACCCTGTTCTCTGATTACAGATAGAAGGGCACCGAGAACCTTTGTAAAAATCCTTGGAGCTGTTGCTAGGCCAAACGGCAGAGCCACAAACTGGTAATGCTTGTCTAGAAAAGAGACTCTCAGAAACTGATAGTGATCTGGATTAATCGGAATATGCAGATATGCATCTTGTAAATCTATTGTGGACATATAATGCCCTTGCTGAACAAAAGGCAGAATAGTCCTTATAGTTACCATTTTGAATGTTGGTATCCTTACATAACGATTCAATATTTTTAAATCCAGAACTGGTCTGAAGGAATTCTCCTTCTTTGGTACAATGAAGAGATTTGAGTAAAACCCCAGCCCCTGTTCCAAAACTGGAACTGGCACAATTACTCCAGCCAACTCCAGATCTGAAACACATTTCAGAAATGCTTGAGCCTTCACTGGATTTATTGGGACACGGGAAAGAAAAAAACTTCTTGCAGGAGGCCTTATCTTGAAGCCTATTCTGTACCCTTGTGAAACAATATTCTGAATCCAAAGATTGTGAATCGAATTGATCCAAATTTCTTTGTTAAAACGTAATCTGCCCCCTACCAGCTGGGCTGGAATAAGGGCCGCACCTTCATGTGGACTTGGGAGCTGGCTTTGGCTTCCTAAAAGGCTTGGATTTATTCCAGACTGGAGATGGTTTCCAAACTGATACTGCTCCTGTAGGGGAAGTATCAGGTTTTTGTTCCTTATTGTGACGAAAGGAACGAAAACGATTAGCAGACCTAAATTTACCTTTAGATTTTTTTATCCTGTGGTAAAAAAGTTCCTTTCCCCCCAGTAACAGTTGAAATAATAGAATCCAACTGTGAACCAAACAATTTATTACCTTGGAAAGAAAGGGAAAGCAAAGTTGACAGAAGACATATCAGCATTCCATGTTTTAAGCCATAAAGCTCTTCTAGCTAAAATAGCTAAAGACATATACCTGACATCAACCCTAATGATATCAAAGATGGCATCACAAATAAAGTTATTAGCATGTTGAAGAAGATTAACAATGCTATGAGTATTATGATCTGTTACTTGTTGTGCTAAAGCTTCCAACCAGAAAGTTGAAGCTGCAGCAACATCCGCCAAAGATATAGCAGGTCTAAGAAGATTACCTGAACATAAGTAAGCTTTTCTTAGAAAGGATTCAATTTTCCTATCTAAAGGATCCTTAAACAAAGTACTATCTGCCGTAGGAATCGTAGTACGTTTAGCAAGAGTGGAGATAGCCCCATCAACCTTAGGGATTTTGTCCCAAAACTCTAATCTGTCAGATGGCACAGGATATAATTGCTTAAACCGTTTAGAAGGAGTAAATGAATTACCCAAATTATTCCATTCCCTAGAAATTACTTCAGAAATAGCATCAGGGACGGGAAAAACCTCTGGAATAACTACAGGAGGTTTAAAAACTGTATTCAAACGTTTAGATTTAGTATCAAGAGGACCAGATTCCTCTATTTCTAATGCAATTAAGACTTCTTTAAGTAAAGAACGAATAAATTCCATTTTAAATAAATATGAAGATTTATCAGTATCAACCTCTGAAACAGAATCCTCTGAACCAGAAAAATCATTATCAGAATCAGAATGATGATGTTCATTTAAAAATTTATCTGAAAAATGAGAAGCTTTAAAAGACTTTTTACGTTTACTAGAAGGAGGAATAACAGACATAGCCTTTTTAATAGATTTAGAAACAAAATCTCTTATGTTAACAGGAACACCCTGAATATTAGATGTTGATGGAACAGCAACAGGTAATGGAACATTACTAAAGGAAATCTTATCTGCATTAACAAGTTTGTCATGACATTCATTACAAACAACAGCCGGAGGAACAGTTACCATAAGTTTACAACAAATACACTTATCTTTGGTAGATCCAGCATCAGGCAGCAATTTTCCAGAAGTATCTTCTGATTCAGGGTCAATCTGAGACATCTTGCAATATGTAATAGAAAAAACATATAAAGCAAAATTGATCAAATTCCTTAAATGACAGTTTCATGAATGGGAAAAAATGCCAATGAACAAGCTTCTATCAAGCAGAAGCAAATAAACAATGAGACTTAAAGAATGTGCAGACAATAATGACGCCCAGATTTTTTAGCGCCAAAAAAAGACGCCCACATTATTTGGCGCCTAAATGCTTTAAGCGCCAAAAATGATGCCACATCCGGTGACGCCGACATTTTTGGCGCCAAAAAAGTCCGCGCCAAGAATGACGCAATAAAATGAAGGATTTACAGCCCACAGGGAAAAAAAGTCAAATTTTAAGGTAAGTAAAAAATTGATTATTCAAATGCATTATCCCAAATAATGAAACTGACTGTCTGAAATAAGGAATGTTGAACATCCTGAATCAAGGCAAATAAATGTTTAAACACATATATTTAGAACTTTATATAAAA
Organism: Bombina bombina; assembly: GCF_027579735.1. NCBI lineage: Eukaryota > Metazoa > Chordata > Amphibia > Anura > Bombinatoridae > Bombina > Bombina bombina. Next base: position 89,356,417 of record NC_069506.1, on the reverse strand, counting down.
GTGCCCAACCATAGCTTAGAGTGTCACAAAAATAAGACTTACATACCCCAGGACACTCATCTACATGTAGTAGAAAGCCAAACCAGTACTGAAACGAGAATCAGTAGAGGTAATGGTATATATAAGAGTATATCGTCGATCTGAAAAGGGAGGTAAGAGATGAATCTCTACGACCGATAACAGAGAACCTATGAAATAGACCCCGTAGAAGGAGATCATTGAATTCAAATAGGCAATACTCTCTTCACATCCCTCTGACATTCACTGCACACAGAGGAAAACCGGGCTCCAGCCTGCTGCGAAGCGCATATCAACGAAGAATCTAGCACAAACTTACTTCACCACCTCCATGGGAGGCAAAGTTTGTAAAACTGATTTGTGGGTGTGGTGAGGGGTGTATTAATAGGCATTTTGAGGTTTGGGAAACTTTGCCCCTCCTGGTAGGAATGTATATCCCATACGTCACTAGCTCATGGACTCTTGCTAATTACATGAAAGAAATGTATTTTCTATGTACAAGATTCTCAGTAAGAGCGTGTTTTTTATGTCTATATATATCTAAATATATCTATATATCTATATACAGATAGAAAACCTTTTATCCAAACAGCTTAAGACCGGAAAAGGTTTGGATTTTGAAATAAATGCATCTGTAAAATGGGTAAGTTTGGTGAGGGGATGGAACCAAGTGTAAACAACATTTTATGTCATTTAGGCAATATTTACATGTCGTAATACAGCTTAAACAGCAACCTAAAGCTAGTTTTTTATACTTTTTAATACTTTTGTATATATTATACCCTTAGAAAGATAGTACAGTACTGTAAAGAGAAATATTTTTTTTTTAAATAAATATAGACTATTATTTGCATTTTAGAACACAAGAAACAAACCAAAGACACAGGCAGAGAAGACTGACAAAGGCAGAATTTTTATATATTAGAAAGTTTGGAATTGCCAGACTTCTGTGTGTCTTGCTGTCAGATACAATAATATAAACATATATACAGTATAAATAAATAACAGATACATATATTGTAAGAAGCACATGACACTTAAATAATGTTTTTTAGCATCCGAAAATGGACAGCTTAGCTGTGTTTGTGTATGAAAATTTAGCAGTGCAAGTTTAATATTTTTTTAGTTAGCTATTGCACAATATGTGGAGAAACTAAACATACCAAAATATGCATGCAATAGGTGGGCAGAGCTTGGCGGCCATTTTTCGGCTCTTAAAACGAATATTCAAATGTTTCATGTACTTCTTACAAGCGTATAGATGTGTGACAAGCTGCAGGATGCTTCTCTGGTAGGTAACACGAAATGATAAAAATGATGTATTGGTCTAGACCAGTGTTTCTCAACCGCAATCCTCAAATACCATCAACAGGCCAGGTTTTCATTATAGCTGAACCAGTGCACAGGTGAAGTAATCAGCTAATCAGTAACACCATGGTTACTAACTTCCTCTCACCCATCAGTTGATTATTTCCCCTGTGCACTAGTTCATCTATAATGAAAACCTGGACTGTTGGGGGTACTTAAGGACCATGGTTGAGAAACAATGGCCTAGAGACTGTCCCCTTAAGTTTTCCCATTATCTTATTTCCTGCTGGAAACAATTAGGAACACATATAAAACAGATAATAATTTGTGTCCAAATAAGGCTGTGTGGAACATATTATCTAACAGAGTTTCCACACAATTCTGTTTCACAAACTATTTTATTGCCTGATTTATATATGTCCCGAATAGTTCTCAGAAGACAAAGATAAATAAAAACCAATTCAACTATGGTAGTTAGTGCCCATTAAAAACTAGAAACTAGAGTACTTCATAGAAACTAAACCTTTACACTCAATACTTAAACATCTAATATAATTGTAAAAAATATCCATTTAAATAAGTTTCTTATCTTCTTTGCTGTACCCAATAAGGAACAGAAACGTATGAGCTCCTGTACTGACCAAGCATTCACTAGCATGTTACAGCATTCTAAATACTACTGAAGGGAATTCAGCTTCTCTAAGCTAATTACAAAGAAAACCCAGGTAAAATAATTAATAAAATAGGCATAGTATATTGTAAACTTTTATTCATGCACATAATAAAACATGTTCAAGTTGTTATCACTTTAAATCTGATTAGCAAAACAGGTTGTCATGAAATATAATCTGTCCTGCAATATGTGCTGTTTACTACATATAGATTATTAACATTTACAACAATAAATTACTTTCTAGTATTGCTGAAGTCATACTATACTCACATTTTATCTAAATGGATACTTTTTTCAAAGAATGTGCCTTATCTCCTAATTAATTTGCTGCACAAATCTGCCATCTAGTGTTAAAATAGAGGAAAGACATATCTAGAAAGCATTTCAAAATGAACAATTATGAGATTAACAGGGAAATAAATACTAATTTGAAAAGTTATATGAAGGCATTTTATAACCACTGATATTATATATTTTCTCTTAAGTATCAATAACAAATTGGCAGTAAGTTAGTTAAGATTGTAATGTAATCTTTCATTGTGTTCTGCACATTCATCTTGAGTACACCAACAAGAAACTCTACATGATTTTCTTAGCATTGATATAATCAGATTAACAGTCTAAGAAACAAATATAGAAAGTGCTAAAACAATTTAATATTATTTATTCACAATCACTTTAGACAAAAAAAGTTAAAAATAAATTAAGATAAATAAATTTGGTATATTAAACCAATACAAGTCCAAATATTAGTGCCGGCACAATAGTAACAAAATAAAAGTCCTATAAGGCTCAGTTCAAATATCCACTTCAGGAAGCCAAGGCGATTACATCCAATGAGTCCCCAGTAAAAAAGGAAGCTTAAACGCTATCAACCTGTGAAAGAAAATATACTAAAATACTACTGTATGCAAAAACCAAAGTGTACCAAAGGGGTTATCTGGTCAGATAAATTTCATTAACCCCTTAAGGACAAGCCCATTTTTCAATTTCTTTCCCTTAAGGACAAGGGCTATTTTTACATTTCTGCAGTGTGTTTTAAACTGTAATTTTCCTCTTACTCATTTACTGTACCCACACATATTATATACAGTTATTCTCGCCATTAAATGGACTTTCTAAAGATATCATTATTTTCATCATATCTTATAATTTACTATAAAAAAAAAAAAAAAAAAAATATGATGAAAAAAAATACACACTTTTTCTATCTTTGACCCCCAAAATCTTACACATCTACAACCACCAAAAAACACCCATGCTAAATAGTTTCTAAATTTTGTCCTGAGTTTAGAAATACCCAATGTTTACATGTTCTTTGCTTTTTTGCAGGTTATAGAGCAATAAATATAAGTAGCACTTTGCTATTACCAAACCACTTTTTTTCAAAATTAGTGATAGTTACATTGGAACACTGATATCTGTCAGGAATCCCTGAATAACCCTTGACATGTATATATTTATTTTTTAGAAGACAACCTAAAGTATTGATCTGGGTACATTTTGGTATATTTCATGCCACCATTTTACTGCCAAATGCAATCAAATAAAAAAAATTGTTCACTTTTTCACAAACTTTAGGTTTCTCACTGAAATTATTTACAAACAACTTGTGCAATTATGGCACAAATGGTTGTAAATGCTTCTCTGGGATCCCCTTTGTTCAGAAATAGCAGACTTATATGGCTTTGGCGTTGCTTTTTTGTAATTAGGCCGCTAAATGCCACTGCGCACCACACGTGTATTATGCCCAGCAGTGAAGGGGTTAATTAGGTAGCTTGTAAGGTTAATTTTAGCTTTAGTGTAGTAGACAACCCAAAGTTTTGATCTAGGTCCATTTTGGTATATTTCATGCCACCATTTCACAGCCAAATGCGATCAAATAAAAAAAAAAAAATCACTTTTTCACTAACTAGGATTCTCACTGAAATGATTTACAAACAGCTTGTGCAATTATGGCACACATGGTTGTAAATGCTTCTCTGGGATCACCTTTGTTCAGAAATAGCACACATTGCTTTTTGGTAATGAGAAGGCAGCTAAATACCACACATGTATTTTGCCCAGCAGTGAAGGGGTTAATTAGGTAGCTTGTAGGGAGCTTGAAGGGGTTATTTTAGCTTTAGTGTAGAGATCAGCCTCCTACCTGACACATTCCACCCCCTGATCCCTCCCAAACAGCTCTCTTCTCTCCCCCAACCCACAAATGTCACCGCCATCTTAAGTACTGGCAGAAAGTCTGCCAGTATATTAAAAAAAAAAGTTTGTGTTTGTTTTTTTTATTATTTGTTTTTTAATTTATATATTTTCTGCAGTGTAGGATCCCCCCTTACCACCCAACCTCCCTGAGCCCCCCTAAACAGCTCTCCAAACCCTCCCCCCTCTCACTATTTGGTGCCATTTTGGGTAGTGTAGCTGGACCACCCCTCCCCTCTGATCCCTTTTTTAAACATTATTTCCCGCTCCCACCAACCCCACAATCACAAATGGTGCACTGCTGATCGCGGTGCTCTGCTGGGGACTAATTCGATGGAAGTACACAAGCGATGGACCGCCCACCCGCCTCCCTGCAGCTGCTCCCACCAACCAATGATCGGCACAATCGATGGCCGATGCAGACAGGGCCACAGAGTGACCCTCTCTGCATCAGTGTGCCAGAAAAGATATTGCAGTGATGCCTCAATATAGAGGCATCGCGGTAATACCTTGAAAGCGGCTGGAAGCGAGCACCAGGATCGCTTCCAGACGCTTTAAACCCTAACGTCGTACAGGGTACATCGCTGGTCTTTAAAGACCAGTTTGTGTAAGACGTACCCTGTACGACATGCGTCGTTAAGGAGTTAAGGTACACTTTGGTTTTAGCATATTGCACTATTGTTTATATATTTTCCTTCACATGTTGATATCATTTAAACTTCCTTATTCACTGGGGACTCATTGGATGTAATGGCCTTGGCTTCCTGGAGTGGATAATTGGACATTTAATTTGGCCATAACACTATTTCAAGTCTGAGCCTTATAGGACTTTTATTTTGTTATTATAGTGCCAGCACTAATATTTGGACTTGCATTGGTTTAATATACCAAATTTTATTTATATTAATTTATTTGTAACTTAAGTCTAAAGTGATTGTAAATAAATAATATTACTTAAGTTTTTTGCACTTCCTATGTCTGTTTCTAATATTTATTACTACTTTAGGCTAGGTTTTGTTTGCAGTATTTTGAGTATTTTAGCAGGATTTATTGCTTTTAATCAGATTAACAGTCTTGACTAGCGATATCTCCAAGCACATATGGGCTTAAAGACAAAAACACCTTGTATCTAGGGACAACGATGGAGAGAGGGTATAAAGTAAAATAACTATGTAATATAATGTACAGGACAATTAAATTGTCACAAATGCAGGAATTGAGAAATCCAGGAACCCAGGGGAGGATCCTAGATTTCTAGGTCCTAATTTTTTCATTTCTTCTACATACATAAAAAATATGACTGGCTCCTCAAGTTTTTTTGAGGGGCTCCAAATGATCAAACTAATTCATCAACTCCTGCTCTAATTTAACAACTTCGTAAAATTAATCAAGCCTATGAAATGATACGACTTAGAGAGCTCAGGGACAAACATCCATACATAAGTATAATGCTTAAATAAACATAAAAAAATAAATACTAGGTTGTTAAATATGCATTTTCTTATAATGTGCACAATCTCACAGGATATACGTATACTAGTTGGTGATTGGCTGATGTCTGTCACATGATACAGGGGGCCGGAAAATGGGAGAAATAATAAATTTGTCAGAAAAAAATATCTACTTCTTATATGAACTTCAGAGTAGGTTTTAAAGCATTGTCTTTTTTTTATGCACTTGTTAATTATGCAACTCTACTGCATTGAGTGGTCCTTAAACTAGTCAGGGGAAGAAAAGTGACCAGTCCAAATAGAAAAAGTTAAAGGGACATTAAACACTTTGAGATGGTAGCATAAAATGATAAATCTGAAATTGTGAGCTTTTCAGTTCCTGTTAGAAATGGAAATGCAGAACACTGTTATATTCCACACAGCCATTGGCTGCACACTCTAGTGAACTATTTATAACTGTCCCTAATTGGCCACAGCAGAGAAGGTAACCAAAGTTACAACATGGCAGAACCCATTGTTTTATAGACACTGAAACTTTACACTTATTTTGTCAATAATTAAACAGCTAAAGAAAATTTAAAAACTACTTCTACATGTTATTCTCAGACTAATCTTTTCTTTGAATGCATCTTTCAATCTAGAATGTATTTAGTATTTAATGTCCCTTTAAGTCAAAATTAAATATTGTACTCATCCACTGCATGTGTATTATTTATATTATAAAAACAAACAACTGTTAGTCTTAATAAAGAAATTAAAAAAAAAGTGTGTGTATATATATATATATATATATATATATATATATATATATATATAACATACACACACACAAACACATTATATATACATACATATATATATATATATATATATATATATATATATATATATACACATACACACATATATATATATATATATATTTGCCCCCTAGTTTGCCAATCTCACAATGTGATGGTGGGAACTTAGCACCATATATGGAAGTAACAACAATTTTGCCAATAAAATAAGATCATACTATAGGTATATAGATGATATGATATTTATCTGGATGGGCAATGAAATTGAGGCATGTGACTTTGTCAACTACCTAAATCAGAATATATGGGGTTTAAAGTTCACTTTTGAATTTAACAAATCCACCATCTGCTATTTGGACCTAAAACTAACATCAAATATGGAAACTAAAAGAGTAGAAACAACAAATTATAGGAAACCAATTTTAGGAAATACCCTGTTGCATGGAAAAAGTAGCCATCAGTGTGCAAAAATCCATAGCAGAGGGACAATTTGTCAGAATAAAAAGGAATTGCTCCAATGACCAAGAATACAAAAAACATAATGAGGACCTAAAAAAACGACTGTATGACAGGGGGTATAACAAAACATGACAGAGAAATTGAAGAAACAGGTAGACATGACCCACAGGGAAGTCTTATTAAGAGATACACAAAAAACAGCCACATTGAGACATTGATGGAGGGCAAGTAACGTTCGTAACTCAATATTCTCCAAATTACAGGGACATATGCAAGATTATTAAAAGACATTTACCTATGTTGGCAGCGGATGAAGGATTAACTGAAGTTGTCCAAAAAGGGTGTAGGTTTTCCTACAGGAAAGGTGTCACTTTGGGTAATATTCTATCACCCAGTGACCTACCACAAAACAATGAAATTAGTTATTGGTTAACAACAAAAGTGATGTACAGATGTGGTTATAGTCAGTGTATACCCTGTAGTTTCATTCAAAGAGGAGAACATTTCAGATCAAATGTAACATTTAAGGAGTATCTAATTGAAATTTGTGTGAACTGTAGGTCCAAATTTGTGATCTATATGGCCTGGTGCACCTGTTCAAACAAACAGTATATTGGGTGTACATCAAGGGAGGCCAGGGAGAGAATTCACCAGCACCTCTCAGATATCAAAAGATCGGATGCTAGATCAGAACTAGCTAAACACTTTATAGACAAACATGCTAGCTCAAATTTGACATTTAAATGGAAAATCATAGATAAACTAAAAAAGCCCAAAAGGAGGAGGAGACTTGAACAAATTATTGTTCAAGAGAGAGGCCTTTTGGATTTTCTCCCTGGTCACCAGGATTCCTAATGGATTTAATTCCATTTACGACATTATCAATTTTTGGGAATAGGAGCACACTCCAGGTGATGATAGGACCAAACTAATGTACAATGAGATCAACATGTAGGGTCTTCCAAAGTACATAATGATATTCGAGTTAATGTCCTCCATATTATTCCACATTTAAATGTAAATAGAAAGTGTTCTCTCAGCATATGATAATTCAAAGATTGCAGAGGCAGAATATCTCATAGAGTCTTAAATGTAATTTTAAATCGATTCTAGTAACGACTCCTAGCCATCTCTCTTATTATGTTAAGTGTATGAATGATATGTACATAAAGGAAAATTATTAATTAGAATATTTATGATAAAGGAAGCATTATCAATAATGGAAATTCAACTGTGGAATAGTGAACATATATAGTAATTACCAGCACTTCGGTACACAGAAACTACCCTACATATAGTTGATACAACGCTTGAAGACAAATGCAAGTGGCGTTAATGTAAGCACCTAACATTATTAATCTAAGATTATTTTTTAATAGTATTATTATAATACTTTATAACACAAGGGCCTTAGTAATAAATAGAGAACTTTGACATGGTATTGTTAATATGTAAAGATGTTAATATGTTAAGGTGTTGGTGTTTTCAATTATGGAGTATATAACATGCCCAGTTGCTTTCTCATGTTATGTTATACTGAGGTGATGAAGAGTTAAATTTACTTAAAGGTGTTAACAACTAAGTTGTTTAATTGATTCAATTTGAACCAATGAGTAACAAGCTAAGGGTATACATTTTATTTGCACATATGGTTTTAACTATGTCTATGATTAAGGCTGCAGCCGAAACATGTCAGACAAACTACTACCTAAATCTGTTTGAAATACAATTCTGTTTTCTTTTAATTGGATGTGAAATAAATATGGACTTTTAAGTAAGAAAATGCTTGTCGGCTTATTTCTAACTTATCCATCTATCTATCTATACACACACATACATATAAATATATACACACACACACACACACACATATATATATATATATATATGTAAACACATATACAGTATGTGTGTGTGTATATATATATATATATATATATATATATATATATATATATATATATATATATATATATATATATATATATATATACATATACACACACACACACACACACACGGGTTGCACCGATACCGATACTAGTATCGGTACCGATACCAAGTATTTGCATGAGTACTTGTACTCATCCAAATGCACCGATAATTAAACCGATACCTCCACTTCCTACCCATATGCTATCTTGTGGCGTTTTTTCAAACTGCATGGTTCCATTTCATTTTAAACTGGAGTGGAGACTAAACTAAAAAAAATTGTTTACTACTGTTCTGCCAATACAAATTGCTGTTATTTGTAATATTGTAGTAGAGATCACTGTACCTCGTTCAGACAAATCCCTGAAGAACTGGGCAGTTAATAAACAGATTTCCAGCTCTGACTAAAATGGCCCAAAAATTAGACATGTGTGATTCGATTCGAATCGAAATTCGGACGAATTTGTCAAATTCGGAGATTCGGATCGATTCGAATTTCCGAATTGCGGTAGTGCCGAATCTACTGAATAAATCTGAATCGATTCGAATTTATTCGGTAGATTCGGATGGCTGTGTATTACACTAGTATTGTACAGTATACTAGTGTAATACACAGCATATCCCCTTAACACTTACCAAAATCCCGAAATTCCGAATCGATTCGAACAGAATTTTTTACGAATCCGAAAGAATCCGAATGAATCCAAAACGAATTCATATCGATCCGAACCAAATTTTTCGATGCTGCACATATCTACCAAAAATATCTTTCTGCCCCATGCAATAGTGTGGAAAGTGAAAGACTGTTCAACTTAGAGTTGAACCTCCATACAAATGTCAGATTGATGTTATATAACAGCCCTACAACCCAATTGCATCACCCCTTTAAATTTAATATTTTATTGTAATATTTTTTATTTATGAACATGTTCAGTGAACTTTGTGACAAATAAAACTGTTTTATTATTTCATAATGTCTTTTGAATTACAGTCCTTTATAATTATAAAGAAGGAATCTTAAATAATTAGTCTGTATTGTGCTTGGTAAACTGTCACATGACATTAAAAAAAAAAGGTATCGTAATTGGTATCGGCGAGTATTTGAAAACAAGTATCGGTACTTGTACTCGGTCATAAAAACATGGTATCGGTGCAACCCTAGTATCCGAGATACTTCTTTCATAGCTTGGGGACTGTGAGTCCCACCCTGATGATTGACATATGCCACTGTTGTGATATTGTCTGTCTAAAAACAAATGAATGGTTCTCTCTTTAACAGAGGCCAAAACTGAAGAGCTCTGAGAATTGAACGGAGTTCTAAAATATTTATTGGTAATCTCGCCTCTTGAGATTTCCAAACCCCTTGCGCTGTCAGAGATCCACAAACAGCTCCCCAACCTGAAAGACTCGCATCTGTTGTGATCACAGTCCAGGTTGGCCGAACAAAAGAAGCCCCTTGAACTAAATGATGGTGATCTAGCCACCACGTCAGAGAGTGTCGTACATTGGGATTTAAGGATATTAATTGTGATATCTTTGTATAATCCCTGCACCATTGGTTCAGCATACAAAGCTGTAGAGGTCTCATGTGAAAACGAGCAATGGGGAACGCGTCCGATGCTGCATTCATGAGACCTAAAACTTCCATGCACATAGCCACTAAAGGGAATGACTGAGACTGAAGGTGCCGGCAGGCTGCAACCAATTTTAAACGTCTCTTGTCTGTTAGAGACAAAGTCATGGACACTGAATCTATCTGGAAGCCTAAAAAGGTGCCCCTTGTCTGAGGAATCAAGAAACTTTTTGGTAAATTGATCCTCCAACCATGTTTCCGAAGAAACAACACTAGTTGATTTGTGTGAGATTTTGCAGTACGTAAAGACTGAGCTAGTACCAAGATATCGTCCAAATAAGGAAACACTGCAATACCCTGCTCTCTGATTACAGAGAGTAGGGCACCCAGAACCTTTGAAAAGAGATTCTTGCAGCAAAAACAGAATTTATGCTTACCTGATAAATTACTTTCTCTTGTGGTGTATCCAGTCCACGGGTTCATCCTTTACTTGTGGGATATTCTCCTTCCTAACAGGAAGTGGCAAAGAGAGCACACAGCAGAGCTGTCCATATAGCTCCCCCTCTAGCTCCACCCCCCAGTCATTCGACCGAAGGTTAGGAAGAAAAAGGAGAAACCATAGGGTGCAGTGGTGACTGTAGTTTAAAAATAAAAACCACCTGTCTTAAAATGACAGGGCGGCCCGTGGGCTGGATACACCACAAGAGAAAGTAATTTATCAGGTAAGCATAAATTCTGTTTTCTCTTGTAAGGTGTATCCAGTCCACGGGTTCATCCTTTACTTGTGGGATACCAATACCAAAGCTTTAGGACACGGATGAAGGGAGGGAACAAGACAGGTACCTTAAACGGAAGGCACCACTGCTTGTAAAACCTTTCTCCCAAAAATAGCCTCCGAAGAAGCAAAAGTATCGGATTTGTAAAATTTGGAAAAAGTATGCAGCAAAGACCAAGTCGCTGCCTTACAAATCTGTTCAACAGAAGCCTCATTTTTAAAAGCCCATGTGGAAGCCACTGCTATGGTAGAATGAGCAGTAATTGTTTCAGGAGGCTGCTGGCCAGCAGTCTCATAGGCCAGACGGATGATGCTTTTCAGCCAAAAGGAAAGAGAGGTGGCAGTCGCCTTCTGACCTCTCCTCTTACCAGAATAGATAACAAACAATGAAGTTGTTTGTCTGAAATCCTTAGTTGCTTGTAAATATAACTTTAAAGCACGAACCACATCAACATTGTGTAACAGACGTTCCTTCTGCGAAGAAGGATTAGGACACAGAGAAGGAACAACAATTTCCTGGTTAATATTCTTAGACACAACCATAGGAAGAAAACCAGGTTTGGTACGCAAAACTACCTTATCCGCATGGAACACCAAGTAAGGTGAGTCACACTGTAAAGCAGATAACTCTGAAACTCTTCGCGCAGAAGAGATAGCTACCAAAAACAAAACTTTCCAAGATAAAAGCTTAATATCTATGGACTGTAAAGGTTCAAACCGAACCCCTTGCAGAACTGAAAGAACTAAATTCAGACTCCATGGCGGAGCCACAGGTCTATAAACAGGCTTGATTCTGACTAAAGCCTGAGTAAAAGCTTGAACGTCTGGTACCTCCGCCAGACGTTTGTGTAAAAGAATAGACAAAGCAGATATCTGTCCTTTTAAGGAACTAGCTGACAATCCTTTCTCCAATCCATCTTGGAGAAAAGACAATATCCTGGGAATCCTAATCTTACTCCATGAGTAGCCCTTGGATTCGCACCAACAAAGATATTTTCGCCAAATCTTATGGTAGATTTTCCTGGTGATATGCTTTCTTGAAGTAGAAGGTCCTGCCTCATTGGCAGAGTCCATGGTGGAACGGATGACATGTCCACTGGGTCTGCATACCAGGTCCTGCGTGGCCACGCAGGCGCTATTAGAATCACTGACGCCCTCTCCTGCCTGATTCTGGCAACCAGACGAGGAAGGAGAGGAAACGGTGGAAACACATAGGCCAGATTGAAGGACCAAGGCGCTGCTAGTTTAAGTGCAACAATATGTTCTTTAAAGTGTATAGACATATCAGTACAAGTGGGACACATTCTGAGAGGGGGTTCCACCATGGCTTCTAAACACATTGAACAAGGATTTTCCTTAGTGTCAGGCATGTTTAACAGACTAGTAGTAAGACAAACAGGCTCAGAAATCACTTTAATCAAGTAAAAACACACTTTGCAAAAAACGTTACTGTGCCTTTAAGAGATAAAAAAGGCACACAATTTTCCAAAACAGTGAAAAATGCAGCAAACTTTTCGAAATTTTCACAGTATGTGCCTAAAGTATTGGTAAGATTGCACAACTAGCAAGAAAAACGATTAACCCCTTAATGCCCAAACCGGATCAATAGCAAGCTAACAACCGGTTAAAATGACTTCAGCACCTTGCCACAGCTCTGCTGTGGCCCTACCTGCCCTTAGGAACCAGATTTGTGGGGAAAAAAGCTTCCATGTGAAACAGCCTGAAGATCTAGTCAATCTAACTGCGCATCTGAGGCGCGAAATTAGGCCCCTCCCACCTTACTCCGGTGCTGTGAGGCCTAAAGAAACACTCCTAAGTGTTAAAATAACAGCCATGTGGGAAACAACCCCTGAAAGAAACCCAAAGGAACCTTCAAAGTGTCTCAAAAAACAATATTTATCAGTAAAAACCGTTTGCCATAAAATAGTGTCAACCAGCATAAATTAGCCCTTTTATGTAAGCTTGCAATTCCATACTTAGTCTCTGAATAAAGCTTACCCTTCCCTCATGGGGATCTTATCAGTCCTTTTCTAGCATTATCACAGTCTTGTCTAGAAATAAATGACTGAACATACCTTATTGCAGCCTAACCTGCAAACCGTTCCCCCCAACTGAAGTTTTCTTGTACTCCTCAGTCCTTTGTGGGAACAGCAGTGGATTTTAGTTACAACATGCTAAAATCATCTTCCTCCCTGCAGAAATCTTCATCTCTTTTCTGCTAGAGAGTAAATAGTACAAACCGGTACCATTTAAAATAAACTTTTGCTTGTAGAACAAAAACTACAAATCTAACACCACATTCACTTTACCCTTCCGAGAGGGACCCTATTGCTTAGAGCCGGCAAAGAGAATGACTGGGGGGTGGAGCTAGAGTGGGAGCTATATGAACAGCTCTGATGTGCTCTCTTTGCCACTTCCTGTTAGGAAGGAGAATATCCCACAAGTAAAGGATGAACCCGTGGACTGGATACACCTTACAAGAGAAAGCAGTGGCTTTTGCTGCAGCTACGCAAGAGCGTGCTGCTATATATTTGCATACAGCTGGAGGTACAGTTCTAATATGCTAATCATTTTATTTGTGATGCCATTTTTGATATTATCAAAATTGATGTTAGATCCATGTCTTTAGCTATATTAGCTAGAAGAGCTTTGTGGCTTAAATCTTGGAATGCTGATATGACATCTAAATCTAGATTACTATCTCTTTCTTTCCAAGGTAATATTTTATTTGGTTCTCAGTTGGATTCTATTATTTTCAACTGTCACTAGAATAAGGAACAAAAACTCAATCCTCCCCCCAAGGAATCTGCTTCCAATTGGAAGCCTTCCTCAAATTGGAATAAATCCAAGCCATTTAGGTCCTCTACACAAACTGCTGATGGCCGCTAGGCCATCAGCAGTTTGTGTAGAGAAGGTAAAAATGATGCTGTTTTCAGCAAAATTATTTACTCTAAAATTATAGGCAGTTAGTAGATAATTTTGCAATATTCAGTGTGAAATGCTGAGGATTACTATCCATTTAAGCTATTTCTGCATAGGAGATTAAATGTTTAATGAATGTTTTTATTTTCTTAAAGCAGATTTTGACTTTTCATTCTTCCATTAAACTTCTAAGAATCCCCTTCTCCAAGCACTTCACTCCTTCAATGCTGGGCCATTTTACAACCTCCATTGAATGGATGATATTTGCCGTTTGAAAAGATTCTTGGAGCTGTTCTGAAACACACTTTAGGAAAGCCTGAGCTTTTACTGGATTTGCTGGGATATGTGAGACAAAAATTTCTCACAGGTGGTCTTACTCTGAATCCTATTCAATACCTTTGAGAGACAATGCTCTGAATTCATTGATTTTGGACAAATTTTATCCAAATATCCTTGAAAAACCTTAATCTGTCCCCTACCAGCTGAGCTGGAATGAGGGCTGCACCTTCATGCGGACTTAAAGGCCGACTTTGGTTTCCTAAATGGCTTGGATTTATTCCAATTTGAGGAAGGCTTCCAATTGGAAGCAGATTCCTTGGGGGGAGGATTGAGTTTTTGTTCCTTATTCTAACGAAAGGAACGAAAACGGTTAGAAGCCTTAGATTTACCCTTAGGTTTTTATCCTGAGGCAGAAAAACTCCCTTTCCCCCAGTGACAGTTGAAATAATAGAATCCAACTGAGAACCAAATAAAATATTACCTTGGAAAGAAAGAGATAGTAATCTAGATTTAGATGTCATATCAGCATTCCAAGATTTAAGCCACAAAGCTCTTCTAGCTAATATAGCTAAAGACATGGATCTAACATCAATTTTGATAATATCAAAAATGGCATCACAAATAAAATGATTAGCATATTGCAGTAAGCGAATAATGCTAGATAAGTCAGAATCCAATTCCTGTTGCGTTAAATTCTCCAAACAGAAAGTTGATGCAGCCGCAACATCAGCCAAAGAAATTGCAGGTCTGAGAAGATGACCTGAATATAAATAGGCCTTCCTTAGATAAGATTCAAGCTTCCTATCTAAAGGATCCTTAAAGAAAGTACTATCTTCCATAGGAATAGTGGTACGTTTAGCAAGAGTAGAAATAGCCCCATCAACTTTGGGGATTTTTCCCCAAAACTCTATAGAATTTGCTGGTAAAGGATACAATTTTTTAAACCTTGAAGAAGGAATAAAAGAAGTGCCTGGCTTATTCCATTCCTTAGAAATCATACCAGAAATAGCCTCAGGAATAGGAAAAAACCCCGGAGAAACCACAGGAGGTTTAAAAACAGCATTTAAACGTTTATTAGACTGAACGTCAAGAAGACTGGTTACCTCAATATCCAAAGTAATTAACACTTCTTTTAAAGGGACACTCAGGTTAAATTACATGTTCATGATTCAGATACAGCATGCAATTTTAAACAACTTTCCAATTTACTTCCATTAAAAAAAATGTGCACAGTCTTTTATATTTACACTTTTTGAGTCACCAGATCCTACTGAGCATGTGCAAGTATTCACAGACTATACATATATGCATTTGTGATTGGCTGATTGCTATTACAAGGTACAAGGGGAGTGGAAATATACATAACTTAGAAATTTGTTATAAAAAAAATCTACTACTCATTTGAAGTTCAGACTAAGTGCTATTGCATTGTCTTGTTATCTTGCATTTGCTGATTATGCAAATCTACTGTGTTGACTGGTCCTTTAATAAAGAACGCATATACTCTATTTTAAATAAATAAGTAGATTTGTCAGTGTCAATGTCTGAGGAAGGATCTTCTGTATCAGATAGATCCTCATCAGAAGAGGATAAATTATTATGTTGTTGGTCATTTGACATTTCATGAACTAAATGAGAAGTTTTAAAAGACCTTTTACGTTTATTAGAAGGTGGAAATGCAGACAAATCCTTCAGGATAGAATCAGAAACCAATTCTTTAAAATTTACAGGTATATCATGCACATTAGAAGTTGAAGGAACTGCAACTGGCAATGTACTATTACTGATGGATACACTATCTGCATGTAAAAGTTTATCATGACAACTATTACAAATGACATTCGGCAAAATAATTTCTACAATTTTACAACAAATGCACTTAGCTTTGGTAGAACCAATGTCAGGCAGCAATGTTCCAGCAGAAACTTCTGAGGCTGGATCAGATTGAGACATCTTGCAAAATGTAAGAGAAAAAAAAACATATAAAGCAAAATTATCTATTTCCTTATATGACGGTTTCAGGAATGGGAAAAAATGCAAATAGCATAGCCCTCTGAGAAAAAGGCAAGAGGCAAACATCAATGGCACAGCATAACAAACTTTTTTGGCGCCAAAAATAACCGGAAATGACACACTCGCGTCACTAATGACGCAACCGTGTAAAAGTTATTATTTAAATTACGAAGTTGCGTCATAGATGTATTTTTTCGCGCCTAAAATATTTTCGTGCCAAGAATGACGCAATAAAGTTTAGCATTTGACGCACCCGCGGGCCTAAAAGCGCACGCAATTTGCAAGAAGTAGTCAATTGAAAAAAAGACTAAACCCCAGGTAAGAAATACATTTCTTAAAAAAAAAAAAAAGTTTATATTCCCCAAATATGAAACTGACAGTCTGCAGAAGGTAATACATGAACCCGACTCATGGCAAATATAAGTACAATACATATATTTAGAACTTTATATAAATACATAACGTGCCAAACCATAGCTGAGGTGTCTTAAGTAATAAAAAACATACTTACCAAAAGACACCCATCCACATATAGCAGATAGCCAAACCAGTACTAAAACAGTTATCAGTAGACGTAATGGTAAATTGAGAGTATATCGTCGATCTGAAAAGGGAGGTAGGAGATGAATCTCTACAACCGATAACAGAGAACCTATGAAATAGACCCCCGTTAGGGAAATCATCGTATTCAATAAGTGATACTCCCTTCACGTCCCTCTGACATTCGCTGTACTCTGAGAGGAATTGGGCTTCAACAATGCTGAAAAGCGCATATCAACGTAGAAATCTTAGCACAAACTTACTTCACCACCTCCATAGGAGGCAAAGTTTGTAAAAACTGAATTGTGGGTGTGGTGAGGGGTGTATTTATAGGCATTTTGAGGTTTGGGAAACTTTGCCCCTCCTGGTTGGATTGTATGTCCCATACGTCACTAGCTCATGGACTCTTGCCAATTACATGAATGAAATTCATGTTTGTGGTACTCAAAAATGAATTGCGTAAAGGGACATCGAACACTAAATAAATATTTTCTTGAATAATATATTCAGAGCAATGATTAGCCTTAGAATAATTTGTACATTTATTTTTAAAAATTATATTAGTTGTTTAAATATTGAAAAAATAAGGGTAACATTTTAATGTCCAGAAAGCGGTGGGTGTCGCCATATTGAAACTTAGGTTATCTTTTCTGCTGAGACCAATTAGGAATGTTTATAAATGGCTTACTAGAGTGCGCAATCAATGAATGTGTGGAATATAGTTGTGTCTGCACTTCCATGTTCAACATGAATGGGAAAGCCCACAATATTCAGAACTAAATTACAGGAAATGAGAACAAAATAAATAAGTATTGCAAAGTTGTTTTACTACATGTAATTAAAAGATTTATATTAAAATCTTGGAGTGTTTAATGTCCCTTTAATACCTGAAAAGAACTAAAAAATTGAAGAAAAACCTGGCCTAAATCATCATGCTTACAGCATATTTACATTGGGAAGTGGGCAGTGGCTTTTGCTGCAGCTACACAAGAGCAAGAGCGTGCTGCTATAGATTTGCATACAGCTGGAGGTACAGTTCTAATTGGATAGCGGCCATCAGCAGTTTGTGTAGGGAAGGTAAAAATTATGCTGTTTTCAGCAAAATTATTTACTCTAAAATTATAGGCAGTTAGTAGATAATTTTGCAATATTCAGTGTGAAATGCTGAGGATTACTATCCATTTAAGCTATTTCTGCATAGGAGATTAAATGTTTAATGAATGTTTGTATTTTCTTAAAGCAGATTTTGACTCTTCATTCTTCCATTAAACTTCTAAGAATCCCCTTCTCCAAGCACTTCACTCCTTCAATGCTGGGCCATTTTACAACCTCCATTGAATTGATGATATTTGCCGTTTCATTTCCATCGAAGGGAGGAGAGTCCACGGCTTCATTCATCACTGTTGGGAATTAAGAACCTGGCCACCAGGAGGAGGCAAAGACACCCTAACCAAAGGCTTAAATACCTCCCCCAGTCATTCTGTCGAGGGAACAAGAAACAGTAGGATAAATATCAGGGTATAAATGGTGCCAGAAGATAAATTAAATTTAGGTCCGCCCATCGGAGATACAGGCGGGTGCCGTAGACTCTCTTCCCCTCAAAGGAAATTAAATTATCAGGTAAGCATAATTTATATTTTCCATCTAAACGGGAGGAGAGTCCACGGCTTCATTCATTACTGTTGGGAACTTATACCAAAAACCTAGAGGACACTAAATGAAACCGGGAGAGTAAAGGGCGGACCCTAATCTGAGGGCACCACCACCTGTAAAACCTTTCTCCTAAAAACAGCTTCCGCAGAAGCAAAAACATAAAATTTGTAAAACTTTGTAAAAGTATGCAAGGAGGACCAGGTAGCCGCCTTACAAATTTGTCCATAGAGGCCTCATTCTTGAAGGCCCAAGACAAAGCCACAGCTCTAGTTGAATGAGTCGTGATCCTCTGAGGAGGCTTATGTCCCGCTGTCTCATAGGCCAAGCGAATCAAACTCCTTAACCAAAAGGACAAAGAAGTAGAAGAGGCTTTCTGCCCCTTGCGCTTCCCTGAGTACACCACAAAAAGAGATGCAGACCATCTGAAATCCTTTGTAGCCTGAAGATAGAACTTTAAGGCACGAACCACATCCAGGTTATGAAGTAACCTCTCCTTAGAAGAAGGGTTAGGACACAAAGAGGGAACAACTATTTCCTGATTGATGTTACGGTTAGACACCACCTTAGGGAAAAACCCCAAACCCAAACAGCCTTATCCTCATGAAAAACCAGATAAGGAGGCTCACATTTCAACTGTGTGACTCCGTCCACTCCAGGATCCGAGACATCTCCCTCATGGATAGGGAGCTCATCGTACCCCCCTGATGGTTGATGTAAGCCACCGAGGTAATGTTGTCGGTCTGGAATCTGATCAAGCCGAATGACCCCAGAAGAGGCTATGTCTTCAGATCATTGTAGATCGCTCGGAGTTCCAGAATATTTATCAGAAGGAGAGACTCATCCCGAGACCATTTTCCTTGTGCCATCATTGCACCCCAAACAGCTCCCCATCCTGCCAGACTTGCGTCCATGGTCACAATCTCCCAGGACGGTCTCAAGAAGGATGTCCCCATGGACAGTTGATCCGGACGGATCCACCAAGAGAGGGAGATCCGAGTCCAAGCATCCATGGATATCTGCTGTGATAGATCTGAATGATCGCCGTTCCACTGTCTCAACATGCACAATTGAAGATGTCTGAGATGGAACCTGGTGAATGGAATGACATCTATGCTGGAAACCATGAGTCCGATCACCTCCATACACCGAGGGGCTTGAGGAGGACTGAAGGGCAAGACAAGAGGACGCAATCTTCCTGCGTCGATGGTCTCTGACAAATATTTTAATGGACATAGAGTCTATTATTGTGCCCAGGAACTCCACCCTGTTGCTAGGAACCAGAGAACTCTTCCCTGAGTTGATCTTTCAACTGTAAGATTGGAGCAAAAAAAGAAGAGCCCTCAAATAATCCTCTGCGAAACAGAGCAATGGGACTAGGATGTCGTCCATATAGGGCGCCACAGCAATGCCTCTGGCTCCGGCCACCACAAGTAGCATCCCCAGAACCTTCGTGAAGACTCTTGGGGCCGTCGCCAGACCAAAGGGGAAGGCCACAAACTGGAAGTGTTGGTCCAGAAACACAAATCTTAGGAACTTAAAGTGGTCCTTGTGGATTGGCACATGAAGGTAAGCGTCCTTCAAGTCTATGGTTGTCATGAACTGTCCCTCTTGAACTAGGAGCAGAATAGATCTGATCGTTTCCATTTTGAACGATGGAACACTTAGAAACTTGTTTAAACACTTTAGGTCCAGAATCAGGCGGAACGTTCCCTCCTTCTTTGGAACCACAAAAAGATTTGAATAGTACCCTAGACCCATCTCTGCTAGGGGTACTGGTACAATAACACAGAGAGGAGAGATCCCTCACACACTCTAGAAAGGCTTCCAAGTTCCCTTGTACTGGTCCGCTTTCGCGGAGGGCAGCTGGCGCTGGGCCTTGTCCACACGAAAGGGACGAAAAGTAGATCGCTTAGCCTTCTTATCCTGCGGTAGGAAAGCTCCCTTGCCTCCTGTAACCGTGGATATGATCTAATCCAAAACTGAACAGAATCTCTCCTCGAAAAGGCAGGGACAAAAGCCTCGACTTAGAGGTCATGTCCGCAGAGCAAGACTTTAGCCACAGAGCCCTGTGAACTAGAAACAGAAAAACCTGACACCTTAGCGTTCAGGCGAATAATTTGCATATTGGCATCACAGATGAAAGAATTGGCAATCTTCAGCGCCTTAATCTTATCCTGTATCTCGTCAACAGAAGTCTCCCCCTCGACCATTTCACACAGGAATTCACACCAATATGACGCAGCTCCAGCAACCACAGCTACGGCCGCTGCCAGCTGAAAAAAATCTTCCTTGTTTGCCAGCTTTTTATCCATGGGCTCTTTAAACGACTAAATCTCCTCGAGGGGAATAGTTGGTCGCTTCGCGAGCGTGGAGACAGCAGCATCCACCTTAGGGACAGTATCCGACAGCTCAAGCTGAGAGTACGGAATGGGGAACAGTTTCTTAAAAGAAGAAGGGGAAAAGGAAGAACTTAATCGCTCCCATTCATTCTTAATAATGTTAGCCATCTTAACAGGAACCGGGAAGGCCTGAGGCACCACCCTGTCCTCATATACCTTATCAAGTTTAGGAATCGCAGGTTCCTCCGGAAGCTTCGGTTCCGGAACCTCCATAGTAGCAACCACTTGCTTCAGCAAAAAAGCGCAAATTCTCTATCCAACATAAAGTCAGGCTCCTCCGCAGCCGGAGGTTTAAATGACACGGACTCCGACCCAGAAGGGGCCTCCTCTGAAGAGTTGGAGTGGGCCTCGTCATTGTATAACGCCTCTGATATTTCCATAGGTGTAGACAATCCCTGGGCCGAGCCGCCATGATACACCCTACGCTTGCGCTTAGCAGAACGTGGTAAGGCAAGGATCACTTTCGATACCGCCGTTTGCAGCTGATCCGTAAAATCTGACGGCCAACGAATCTCTCCCGCAGGAGTAATGGTTGGACCCTGGGGCGCTGCATGTGCAATTGGAGATGAATGCAAGGAACGCACCTCACGTGACGGGTAACGCTAAGAGGTGGACGGCACAGTAGTACTAGATATCAGTTTACTTTCAGATGTCGTAACTTTATTAAGGCATGTGGAACATAGTTGAGCAGGCTGTTCTATCAGCACCTCCTCACAATAAACACATGAATGAGACCTTGTTAGAGAGGGAGAACCCTCTAACGCGCCAGAGTCCTTCATAGATTGCGCTGTTTCACGGACAAGATTTACATTAATAAATAGGCACCTTAATACCTCCAATGGCCGGGGCACTCGCCACCTATGACCAGGACTACAGAAACCTTTCCGTCTCCTGCGCCGCTGATCAACAGAGGAAGAGAGATGGCCACACCCTGTCACATGGAATGCCTGGCAGGACCGCCTCTGCCTAAGGAGGAAACGCACCAAAAAAAGGGTCGCACAATAGTAAGTCACCTGAAAGTTCCACAGATTACCAAAGCCTCATCTTGCACATAACGCAGCAGTAACACAAACAATATAATGTATAACCCCCCCTTTCAGGAATATTAACCCATGATTCTTTAAAGATAAAAGGTGTCACACTGTGACCCTTTCTTCCGTGTTATTATATAATAAAAATGAAACAATCTTACCAGAATCTACGCTGTGGAACAGGAACACGGCCCTTCAAGTGTGACAAGTTAGTAGCTTCGCTCCTGACATGGACTTGAGTGTAACAAGCAGGCAGCGAAACTTTGTCAACGCTGATTACTTCTGGAGTTGTTAATATGAGTCAGGATGGTTTCGCAGAAAGACTCTCCCTGCATCTCCGGACTCTAACTTCCGCCCAGGCTCTCACTGAGAGGCTAACAGGACTACTTAAAACTCCAGTCCCATTGCGAAGAGTACTACCCTCCATAAGAGGCTACTCCGATCTTCAGCACTTCTCTGCCGTCATCCTGTAACGAAAGGCAAAGAATGACTGGGGGATGAGGGAAGTGGGGGAGGTATTTAAGCCTTTGGCTAGGGTGTCTTTGCCTCCTCTTAGTGGCCAGGTTCTTAATTCCCAACAGTAATGAATGAAGCCATGGACTCTCCTCCCCTATAGATGGAAATGTAGTTCCAAAACCTCAGGAGGGCCAAGGTTAAGCACCCATGATTTTAAGGGACATTAAACTGCTGGGCACAACTACTCTAGAATGGTTAATACTCTATATGCAGTTGCTTTTCCTACTGTTGCTGCAGCTCTCTTCAAAGCCGTGTTTCTATTTTAACCCCTGAAAAGTTGTCCAATGGTGAAGCTCCACCTAATTGTACTGGGGTTGCCACCTGGAGCACAGGTTTTGTCACATACTGTGACAGAGGCAGTGAGCATTTACATATCAATGAGGTTGTCAATTTTTTTTACAACTGTATAATGTGCTTCAGGTTAGGGTGCATGATACAGAGTAGGAGCTTTACAAGTTTGCGGCGGCCGCATTGCTCTATATTATCGGTGGGTGCTTTTCTTAAATATATTTTGTGCAACTGTAAAACTGTGTAAAAAATGCAAGAATGTAAAGTTAACACGCTGTATAATGCACACCAACTGTCAAAATGTGGCCAATATTACTGATCTGTGAGTGTGCACTGCTTCTGTCACAGGCTGTGAAAATACTTTGCCCCTTCATACTGGGTGCCCCCATATTGGAGCTAGAGGTTCAGTATCTGGCACCTTTAAGCTATTAAAGGATCAGTAAATACAGTAGATTTATATACTCAACAAATGCATGATATAAAGACAATGCAATAGAACTTAGTCTGAACTTCAATTTGAGTAGTAGATTTTTTTTTCTGAAAAATGGCAAAGTTCCACATCTCCTCTATGAAGTGATCAGCCATCAAGAGTCGGAATCCCCAAAACACCAGGTGAAAGGGGCCCCTAGGAGAATACTTAAAGGGACAATACACTGTAAACATTTTTTATATTAATGATTTTTGATGACTTGTTCTACCAGCTGCAGAGTATAAAATGTATGAGAAAACAATTTATGTAAGAACATACCTGATAAATTAATTTCTTTCATATTGGCAAGAGCCCATGAGCTAGTGACGTATGGGATATACAATCCTACCAGGAGGGGCAAAGTTACCCAAACCTCAAAATGCCTATAAATACACCCCTCACCACACCCACAATTCAGTTTATTGAATAGCCAAGTAGTGGGGTGATAAAGAAAGGAGTAAAAAGCATCAACAAAGGAATTTGGAAAGAATTGTGCTTTATACAAAAAATCATAACCACCATAAAAAGGGTGGGCCTCATGGACTCTTGCCAATATGAATGTAATTAATTTATCAGGTAAGTTCTTACATAAATTATTTTTTCTTTCATGTAATTGGCAAGAGTCCATGAGCTAGTGACGTATGGGATATTAATACCCAAGATGTGGAACTCCATGCAAGAGTCACTAGAGAGGGAGGGATAAAATAAAAAACAGCCATTTTCAGCTGAAAAAATAATCCACAACCCAAATTATAAGTTTATTCTTTTAATGACAAGAAAAACTTAAAACATCAGCAGAAGAATCAAACTGAAACAGCTGCCTGAAGAACTTTTCTACCAAAAACTGCTTCTGAAGAAGCAAATACATCAAAAGGGTAGAATTTAGTAAATGTATCCAAAGAGGACAAAGTTGCTGCTTTGCAAATCTGATCAACTGAAGCTCAAGTCTTAAAAGCCCACAAAGTGGAGACTGATCTTGTAGAATGAGCTGTAATTCTCTGAGGCGGGGTCTTACCCGACTCCAAATAAGCTGAATGAATCAAAAGCTTTGCATAGGCTCAAATGGAGGAACCTGTAACGCCTTCAAAACCAAATTAAGACTCCAAGGAGGAGAAATTGATTTAATGACAGGCTTAATACGAACTAAAGCCTGTACAAAACAGTGAATATCAGGAAGTTTAGCAATCTTTCTGTGAAATAAAACAGAAAGAGCAGAGATTTGTCCCTTCAAAGAACTTGCTGACAAACCTTTATCCAAACCATCCTGAAGAAACTGTAAAATTCTAGGAATTCTAAAAGAATGCCAAGAGAATTTATGAGAAGAACACCATGAAATGTAAGTCTTCCAAACTCGATAATAAATCTTTCTAGAGACAGATTTACGAGCTTGTAACATAGTATTAATCACTGAGTCAGAGAAACCTCTATGACTTGGTATTAAGCGTTCAATTTCCATACCTTCAAATTTAATTTAATGATTTGAGATCCTGATGGAAAAAAGGACCTTGAGACAGTAGGTCCGGCCTTAACTGAAGTGGCCAAGGTTGGCAACTGGACATACGAACAAGATCCGCATACCAAAACCTGTGTGGCCATGCTGGAACCACCAGCAACACAAACGATTGTTCCATGATGATTTTGGAGATCACTCTTGGAAGAAGAACTACAGGCAGAAAGATGTAAGCAGGTTGATAACACCATGGAAGTGTCAGCGCATCCACTGCTTCCGCCTGAACATCCCTGGACCTGGACAGGTATCTGGGAAGTTTCTGGTTTAGATGAGAGGCCATCAGATCTATCTCTGGAAGACCCCACATCTGAACAATCTGAGAAAACACATCTGGATGGAGAGACCACTCCCCCGGATGTAAAGTCTGACGGCTGAGATAATCCGCCTCCCAATTGTCTACACCTGGGATATGCACTGCATAGATTAGACAGAAGCTGGATTCCGCCCAAGCAAGTATCCGAGATACTTCTTTCATGGTTTGGGGACTGTGAGTCCCACCCTGATGATTGACATATGCCACCGTTGTGATATTGTCTTTCTGAAAGCAAATGAACGGTTCTCTCTTCAACATAGGCCAAAACTGAAGAGCACTGAGAATTGCACAGGGTTCTAAAATATTGATTGGTAATCTCGCCTCTTGAGATTTCCAAACCCCTTGTGCTGTCAGAGATCCCCAAACAGCTCCCCAGCCTGAAAGACTTGCATCTGTAGTTATCACAGTCCAGGTTGGCCAAACAAAAGAAGCCCCTTGAACTAAACGCTGGTGATTTAACCACCACATCAGAGAGTGTCGAACATTGGGATTTAAGGATATTAATTGTGATATCTTTGTATAATCCCTGCACCATTGATTCAGCATACAAAGCTGGAGAGGTCTCATGTGAAAACGAGCAAAAGGAATTGCGTCTGATGCTGCAGTCATGAGGCCTAAAACTTTCATGCACATAGCTACTGAAGGGAATGACTGAGACTGAGGGTGCCGACAGGCTGCAACCAATTTCAAACGTCTCTTGTCTGTTAGAGACAGAGTCATGGACACTGAATCTATCTGGAAACCTAAAAAGGTGACCCTTGTCTGAGGAATCAAGAAACTTTTTGGTAAATTGATCCTCCAACCATGTTTTCGAAGAAACAACACTAGTTGATTCGTGTGAGATTCTGCAGAATGTAAAGACTGAGCTAGTACCAAGATATCGTCCAAATAAGGAAACACTGCAATACCCTGTTCTCTGATTACAGAGAGTAGGGCACCTAGAACCTTTGAAAAGATTCTTGGAGCTGTTGCTAGGCCAAATGGAAGAGCAACAAATTGGTAATGCTTGTCTAGAAAAGAGAATCTCAGGAACTGATAATGTTCTGGATGAATCGGAATATGAAGGTATGCATCCTGCAAGTCTATTGTGGACATATAATGTCCTTGATGAACAAAAGGCAGAATAGTCCTTATAGTCACCATCTTGAAATTTGGTACTCTTACATAACAATTCAAAATTTTCAGATCCAGAACTGGTCTGAATGAATTTTCCTTCTTTGGGACAATGAATAGATTTGAATAAAACCCCAGACCTTGGTCCTGAAAAGGAACCGGCATGATTACCCCTGAAAACTCCAGGTCTGAAACACACTTTAGTAAAGCCTGAGCTTTTACTGGATTTGCTGGGATGCGTGAGAGAAAAAATCTTCTCACAGGAGGTCTTACTCTGAATTCTATTCGATACCCCTGAGAGACAATGCTCTGAATCCATTGATTTTGGACAGAATTTATCCAAATATCTTTGAAAAACCTTAATCTGCCCCCTACCAGCTGAGCTGGAATGAGGGCCGCACATTCATGCGGACTTAGGGGCTGACTTTGGTTTCTTAAATGGCTTGGATTTATTCCAATTTGAGGAAGGCTTCCAATTGGAAACAGATTCCTTCGGGGAAGGATTAGATTTTTGTTCCTTAGGATTTTTATCCTGAGGCAGAAAAACCTAATTTATGTAAGAACTTACCTGATAAATTCATTTCTTTCATATTAGCAAGAGTCCATGAGCTAGTGACGTATGGGATATACATTCCTACCAGGAGGGGCAAAGTTTCCCAAACCTCAAAATGCCTATAAATACACCCCTCACCACACCCACAATTCAGTTTAACGAATAGCCAAGAAGTGGGGTGATAAAAAAGTGCGAAAGCATATAAAATAAGGAATTGGAATAATTGTGCTTTATACAAAATCATAACCACCACAAAAAAAGGGCGGGCCTCATGGACTCTTGCTAATATGAAAGAAATGAATTTATCAGGTAAGTTCTTACATAAATTATGTTTTCTTTCATGTAATTAGCAAGAGTCCATGAGCTAGTGACGTATGGGATAATGACTACCCAAGATGTGGATCTTTCCACACAAGAGTCACTAGAGAGGGAGGGATAAAATAAAGACAGCCAATTCCTGCTGAAAATAATCCACACCCAAAATAAAGTTTAACGAAAAACAGAAGCAGAAGATTCAAACTGAAACCGCTGCCTGAAGTACTTTTCTACCAAAAACTGCTTCAGAAGAAGAAAATACATCAAAATGGTAGAATTTAGTAAAAGTATGCAAAGAGGACCAAGTTGCTGCTTTGCAGATCTGGTCAACCGAAGCTTCATTCCTAAACGCCCAGGAAGTAGATACTGACCTAGTAGAATGAGCTGTAATTCTCTGAGGTGGAATTTTACCCGACTCAACATAGGCAAGATGAATTAAAGATTTCAACCAAGATGCCAAAGAAATGGCAGAAGCTTTCTGGCCTTTCCTAGAACCGGAAAAGATAACAAATAGACTAGAAGTCTTACGGAAAGATTTCGTAGCTTCAACATAATATTTCAAAGCTCTAACAACATCCAAAGAATGCAACGATTTCTCCTTAGAATTCTTAGGATTAGGACATAATGAAGGAACCACAATTTCTCTACTAATGTTGTTGGAATTCACAACTTTAGGTAAAAATTCAAAAGAAGTTCGCAACACCGCCTTATCCTGATGAAAAATCAGAAAAGGAGACTCACAAGAAAGAGCAGATAATTCAGAAACTCTTCTAGCAGAAGAGATGGCCAAAAGGAACAAAACTTTCCAAGAAAGTAATTTAATGTCCAATGAATGCATAGGTTCAAACGGAGGAGCTTGAAGAGCTCCCAGAACCAAATTCAAACTCCAAGGAGGAGAAATTGACTTAATGACAGGTTTTATACGAACCAAAGCTTGTACAAAACAATGAATATCAGGAAGAATAGCAATCTTTCTGTGAAAAAGAACAGAAAGAGCAGAGATTTGTCCTTTCAAAGAACTTGCGGACAAACCCTTATCTAAACCATCCTGAAGAAACTGTAAAATTCTCGGTATTCTAAAAGAATGCCAAGAAAAATGATGAGAAAGACACCAAGAAATATAAGTCTTCCAGACTCTATAATATATCTCTCGAGATACAGATTTACGAGCCTGTAACATAGTATTAATCACGGAGTCAGAGAAACCTCTTTGACCAAGAATCAAGCGTTCAATCTCCATACCTTTAAATTTAAGGATTTCAGATCCTGATGGAAAAAAGGGCCTTGTGACAGAAGGTCTGGTCTTAACGGAAGAGTCCACGGTTGGCAAGAGGCCATCCGGACAAGATCCGCATACCAAAACCTGTGAGGCCATGCCGGAGCTACCAGCAGAACAAACGAACATTCCTTCAGAATCTTGGAGATTACTCTTGGAAGAAGAACTAGAGGCGGAAAGATATAGGCAGGATGATACTTCCAAGGAAGTGATAATGCATCCACTGCCTCCGCCTGAGGATCCCGGGATCTGGACAGATACCTGGGAAGTTTCTTGTTTAGATGGGACGCCATCAGATCTATTTCTGGAAGTTCCCACATTTGAACAATCTGAAGAAATACCTCTGGGTGAAGAGACCATTCGCCCGGATGCAACGTTTGGCGACTGAGATAATCCGCTTCCCAAATGTCTACACCTGGGATATGAACCGCAGAGATTAGACAGGAGCTGGATTCCGCCCAAACCAAAATTCGAGATACTTCTTTCATAGCCAGAGGACTGTGAGTCCCTCCTTGATGATTGATGTATGCCACAGTTGTGACATTGTCTGTCTGAAAACAAATGAACGATTCTCTCTTCAGAAGAGGCCAAAACTGAAGAGCTCTGAAAATTGCACGGAGTTCCAAAATATTGATCGGTAATCTCACCTCCTGAGATTCCCAAACTCCTTGTGCCGTCAGAGATCCCCACACAGCTCCCCAACCTGTGAGACTTGCATCTGTTGAAATTACAGTCCAGGTCGGAAGCACAAAAGAAGCCCCCTGAATTAAACGATGGTGATCTGTCCACCATGTTAGAGAGTGTCGAACAATCGGTTTTAAAGATATTAATTGAGATATCTTCGTGTAATCCTTGCACCATTGCTTCAGCATACAGAGCTGAAGAGGTCGCATGTGAAAACGAGCAAAGGGGATCGCGTCCGATGCAGCAGTCATAAGACCTAGAATTTCCATGCATAAGGCTACCGAAGGGAATGATTGTGACTGAAGGTTTCGACAAGCTGTAATCAACTTTAGACGTCTCTTGTCTGTTAAAGACAGAGTCATGGACACTGAATCCATCTGGAAACCCAGAAAGGTTACCCTTGTCTGAGGAATCAAAGAACTTTTTGGTAAATTGATCCTCCAACCATGATCTTGAAGAAACAACACAAGTTGATTCGTATGAGATTCTGCTAAATGTAAAGACTGAGCAAGTACCAAGATATCGTCCAAATAAGGAAATACCACAATACCCTGTTCTCTGATTACAGACAGCAGGGCACCGAGAACCTTTGTAAAAATTCTTGGAGCTGTAGCTAGGCCAAACGGCAGAGCCACAAATTGGTAATGCTTGTCCAGAAACGAGAATCTCAGGAACTGATAATGATCTGGATGAATCGGAATATGCAGATATGCATCCTGTAAATCTATCGTGGACATATAATTCCCTTGCTGAACAAAAGGTAAGATAGTCCTTACAGTTACCATCTTGAACGTTGGTATCCTTACATAACGATTCAATATTTTTAGATCCAGAACTGGTCTGAAAGAATTCTCCTTCTTTGGTACAATGAAGAGATTTGAATAAAAACCCCATCCCCTGTTCCGGAACTGGAACTGGCATAATTACTCCAGTCAACTCTAGATCTGAAACACATTTCAGAAATGCTTGAGCTTTTACTGGATTTACTGGGACACGGGAAAGAAAAAATCTCTTTGCAGGAGGTCTCAACTTGAAACCAATTCTGTACCCTTCTGAAACAATGCTCTGAATCCAAAGATTGTGAACAGAATTGATCCAAATTTCCTTGAAAAAACGTAACCTGCCCCCTACCAGCTGAGCTGGAATGAGGGCCGCACCTTCATGTGGACTTAGAAGCAGGCTTTGCCTTTCTAGCTGGCTTGGATTTATTCCAGACTGGAGATGGTCTCCAAACTGAAACTGCTCCTGAGGATGAAGGATCAGGCTTTTGTTCTTTGTTGAAACGAAAGGAACGAAAACGATTATTAGCCCTGTTTTTACCTTTAGATTTTTTATCCTGTGGTAAAAAAGTTCCTTTCCCACCAGTAACAGTTGAAATAATGGAATCCAACTGAGAACCAAATAATTTGTTACCCTGGAAAGAAATGGAAAGTAAAGTTGATTTAGAAGCCATATCAGCATTCCAAGTTTTAAGCCATAAAGCTCTTCTAGCTAAAATAGCTAGAGACATAAACCTGACATCAACTCTGATAATATCAAAAATGGCATCACAGATAAAATTATTAGCATGCTGAAGAAGAATAATAATATCATGAGAATCACGATGTGTTACTTGTTGCGCTAAAGTTTCCAACCAAAAAGTTAAAGCTGCAGCAACATCAGCCAAAGATATAGCAGGTCTAAGAAGATTACCTGAACACAGATAAGCTTTTCTTAGAAAGGACCCAATTTTCCTATCTAGAGGATCCTTAAACGAAGTACCATCTGACGTAGGAATAGTAGTACGTTTAGCAAGGGTAGAAATAGCCCCATCAACTTTAGGGATCTTGTCCCAAAATTCTAATCTGTCAGACGGCACAGGATATAATTGCTTAAAACGTTTAGAAGGAGTAAATGAATTACCCAAATTATCCCATTCTTTGGAAATTACTGCAGAAATAGCATTAGGAACAGGAAAAACTTCTGGAATAACCACAGGAGCTTTAAATACCTTATCTAAACGTTTAGAATTAGTATCAAGAGGACCAGAATCCTCTATTTCTAAAGCAATTAGAACTTCTTTAAGTAAAGAACGAATAAATTCCATTTTAAATAAATATGAAGATTTATCAGCATCAACCTCAGAGACAGAATCCTCTGAACCAGAGGAGTCATCAGAATCAGAATGATGATGTTCATTTAAAAATTCATCTGTAGGGAGAGAAGTTTTAAAAGATTTTTTACGTTTACTAGAAGGAGAAATAACAGACATAGCCTTCTTTATGGATTCAGAAACAAAATCTCTTATATTATCAGGAACATTCTGCACCTTAGATGTTGAGGGAACTGCAACAGGCAATGGTACTTTACTAAAGGAAATATTATCTGCTTTAACAAGTTTGTCATGACAATCAATACAAACAACAGCTGGAGAAATAGCTACCAAAAGTTTACAGCAGATACACTTAGCTTTGGTAGATTCAGCACTTGACAGCGATTTTCCTGTAGTATCTTCTGGCTCAGATGCAACGTGAGACATCTTGCAATATGTAAGAGAAAAAACAACATATAAAGCAAAATTGATCAAATTCCTTAAATGACAGTTTCAGGAATGGGAAAGAATGCCAAAGAACAAGCTTCTAGCAACCAGAAGCAATAAAAAATGAGACTTAAATAATGTGGAGACAAAAGTGACGCCCATATTTTTTCGCGCCAAATAAGACGCCCACATTATTTGGCGCCTAAATGCTTTTTGGCGCCAAAAATGACGCCACATCCGGAACGCCGACATTTTTGGCGCGAAATAACGTCAAAGAATGACGCAACTTCCGGCGACACGTATGACGCCGGAAACGGAAATAGAATTTTTGCGCCAAAAAAGTCCGCGCCAAGAATGACGCAATAAAATGAAGCATTTTCAGCCCCCGCGAGCCTAACAGCCCACAGGGAAAAAGTCAAATTTTAAGGTAAGAAAAAATGGTCAAATCAAAATGCATTATCCCAAATATGAAACTGACTGTCTGAAAATAAGGAAAGTTGAACATTCTGAGTCAAGGCAAATAAATGTTTGAATACATATATTTAGAACTTTATAAACAAAGTGCCCAACCATAGCTTGGAGTGTCACAGAAAATAAGACTTACTTACCCCAGGACACTCATCTACATATAGCAGATAGCCAAACCAGTACTGAAACGAGAATCAGCAGAGGTAATGGTATATATAAGAGTATATCGTCGATCTGAAAAGGGAGGTAAGAGATGAATCTCTACGACCGATAACAGAGAACCTATGAAATAGACCCCTTAGAAGGAGATCACTGCATTCAAATAGGCAATACTCTCCTCACATCCCTCTGACATTCACTGCACGCTGAGAGGAAAACCGGGCTCCAACTTGCTGCGGAGCGCATATCAACGTAGAATCTAGCACAAACTTACTTCACCACCTCCATCGGAGGCAAAGTTTGTAAAACTGAATTGTGGGTGTGGTGAGGGGTGTATTTATAGGCATTTTGAGGTTTGGGAAACTTTGCCCCTCCTGGTAGGAATGTATATCCCATACGTCACTAGCTCATGGACTCTTGCTAATTACATGAAAGAAAACTCCCTTTCCCCAGTAACAGTTGAAATAATAGAATCCAACTGAGAACCCAATAAATTATTACCTTGGAAAGAAAGAGATAATAATCTAGACTTAGATGTCATATCAGCATTCCAAGATTTAAGCCACAAAGCTCTTCTAGCTAAAATAGCTAAAGACATGGATCTAACATCAATTTTGATATCAAAAATAGCATCACAAATAAAATGATTAGCATGTTGCAGTAAGCGAACAATGCTAGATATGTCAGCATCCAATTCTTGTTGCGCTAAATTTTCCAACCAAAAAGTTGATACAGCCGCAACATCAGCCAAAGAAATTGCAGGTCTGAGAAGATGACCTGAATATAAATAGGCTTTTCTTAGATAAGATTCAAGCTTCCTATCTAAAGGATCCTTAAAGGAATTAATATCTTCCATATGAATAGTGGTAAGTTTAGCAAGAGTAGAAATAGCCCCATCAACTTTGGGGACTTTTTCCCAAAACTCTATAGAAATTGCTGGTAAAGGAGGCAATTTTATAAACCTTGAAGAAGGAATAAAAGAAGTGCCTGGCTTATTCCATTCCTTAGAAATCATATCATAATCAGAATAATAGCATAAGGAATAGGAAAAACCTCTGGAGTAACCACAAGAGGTTCAAAAACAGCATTTAAACGTTTACTAGACTTCACGTCAAGTGGACTGGTTTCCTCAATATCCAAAGTAATTAACACTTCTTTTAATAAAGAACGAATATACTCCATTTTAAATAAATAAGTAGATTTGTCAGTGTCAATATCTGAGGAAGGATCTTCTGTATCAGATCCTCATCAGAGGAGGATAAATCATTATGTCGGTCATTTGAAATTTCATCAACTGAGTGAGTTTTAAAAGACATTTTACATTTATTAGAAGGTGGAAATGCAGACAAAGCCTTCTGAATAGAATCAGATTCTTTAAAATTCATAGGTATATCATGTACATTAGAAGTTGAAGGAACTGCAACTGGCAATGTACTATTACTGATGGATACATTCTCTGCATGTAAAAGTTTATCAAGACAACTATTACAAATGACATTTCCACAATCTTACAACAAATGCACTTAGTTTTGGTAGAACCAATGTCAGGCAGCAATGTTCCAGGATCAGATTGAGACATCTTGCAAAATGTAAAAGAAAAAACAACATATAAAGCAAAATTATAGTTTCAGGAATGGGAAAAAATGCAAATAGCATAGCCCCCTGAAAAAGGCAAGAGGCAAACAGCAATGGGGTATTAAATTAATGAAAACTTTGGCGCCAAGTATGACGCACAACGTAACTGAAATTTTTTTGGCGTCAACCATATCCGGAAAATAACACACTTGCGTCACTAACGACGCAACCGTGTATAAGACTTTGGCGTCGACGACGACACCGGAAATGACGAACTAGCGGAAACGGACGTACTTTTCGCGCCAAAAAATTATTGTGCCAAAAATGACGCAATAAAGTCTAGCATTTGGCGCACCCGCGGGCCTAGTACTGCCTGCAATTTTCAAGAAAAAATGTAGTCAATTTGAAAAAAAGACTAAACCCCAGGTAAGAAAAAACATAATTTATGCTTACCTGATAAATTCCTTTCTTCTGTTGTGTGATCAGTCCACGGGTCATCATTACTTCTGGGATATAACTCCTCCCCAACAGGAAATGCAAGAGGATTCACCCAGCAGAGCTGCATATAGCTCCTCCCCTCTACGTCAGTCCCAGTCATTCGACCAAGAATCAACGAGAAAGGAGTAACCAAGGGTGAAGTGGTGACTGGAGTATAATTTAAAAGATATTTACCTGCCTTAAAACAGGGCGGGCCGTGGACTGATCACACAACAGAAGAAAGGAATTTATCAGGTAAGCATAAATTATGTTTTCTTCTGTTATGTGTGATCAGTCCACGGGTCATCATTACTTCTGGGATACCAATACCAAAGCAAAAGTACACGGATGACGGGAGGGATAGGCAGGCTCATTATACAGAAGGAACCACTGCCTGAAGAACCTTTCTCCCAAAAATAGCCTCCGAAGAAGCAAAAGTGTCAAATTTGTAAAATTTGGAAAAAGTATGAAGCGAAGACCAAGTTGCAGCCTTGCAAATCTGTTCAACAGAGGCCTCATTCTTAAAGGCCCAAGTGGAAGCCACAGCTCTAGTGGAGTGAGCTGTAATTCTTTCAGGAGGCTGCTGTCCAGCAGTCTCATAGGCTAAACGTATTATGCTACGAAGCCAAAAAGAGAGAGAGGTAGCAGAAGCTCTTTGACCTCTCCTCTGTCCAGAATAAACGACAAACAGGGAAGAAGTTTGGCGAAAATCTTTAGTTGCCTGCAAGTAGAACTTGGGGGCACGAACTACATCCAGATTGTGTAGAAGACGTTCCTTCTTTGAAGAAGGATTTGGACACAAGGATGGAACAACAATTTCTTGATTGATATTCCTGTTAGTGACTACCTTAGGTAAGAACCCAGGTTTAGTACGCAGAACTACCTTGTCTGAGTGAAAAATCAGATAAGGAGAATCACAATGTAAGGCTGATAACTCAGAGACTCTTCGAGCCGAGGAAATAGCCATTAAAAACAGAACTTTCCAAGATAACAATTTTATATCAATGGAATGAAGGGGTTCAAACGGAACACCCTGTAAAACGTTAAGAACTAAGTTTAAACTCCATGGCGGAGCAACAGCTTTAAACACAGGCTTGATCCTAGCTAAAGCCTGACAAAAGGCCTGGACGTCTGGATTTTCTGACAGACGCCTGTGTAACAAGATGGACAGAGCTGAAATCTGTCCCTTTAATGAACTAGCTGATAGACCCTTTTCTAAACCTTCTTGTAGAAAGGACAATATCCTAGCGATCCTAACCTTACTCCAGGAGTAACCTTTGGATTCGCACCAGTATAGGTATTTACGCCATATTTTATGGTAAATCCTTCTGGTAACAGGCTTCCTAGCCTGTATCAGGGTATCAATAACCGACTCAGAAAAACCACGTTTTGATAAAATCAAGCGTTCAATTTCCAAGCAGTCAGCTTCAGAGAAGTTAGATTTTGATGTTTGAATGGACCCTGTATCAGAAGGTCCTGTCTTAGAGGTAGAGACCAAGGCGGACAGGATGACATGTCCACTAGATCTGCATACCAAGTCCTGCGTGGCCATGCAGGCGCTATTAGAATCACTGATGCTCTCTCCTGTTTGATTTTGGCAATCAATCGAGGAAGCAGCGGGAAGGGTGGAAACACATAAGCCATCCCGAAGTTCCAAGGTGCTGTCAAAGCATCTATCAGAACCGCTCCCGGATCCCTGGATCTGGACCCGTAGAGAGGAAGTTTGGCGTTCTGGCGAGACGCCATGAGATCTATCTCTGGTTTGCCCCATCGTCGAAGTATTTGGGCAAAGACCTCCGGATGAAGTTCCCACTCCCCCGGATGAAAAGTCTGGCGACTCAAGAAATCCGCCTCCCAGTTCTCCACTCCCGGGATGTGGATTGCTGACAGGTGGCAAGAGTGAGACTCTGCCCAGCGAATTATCTTTGATACTTCCATCATTGCTAGGGAGCTTCTTGTCCCTCCCTGATGGTTGATGTAAGCTACAGTCGTGATGTTGTCCGACTGAAACCTGATGAACCCCCGAGTTGTTAATTGGGGCCAAGCCAGAAGGGCATTGAGAACTGCTCTCAATTCCAGGATGTTTATTGGAAGGAGACTCTCCTCCTGATTCCATAGTCCCTGAGCCTTCAGAGAATTCCAGACAGCGCCCCAACCTAGTAGGCTGGCGTCTGTTGTTACAATTGTCCAGTCTGGCCTGCTGAATGGCATCCCCCTGGACAGGTGTGGCCGATAAAGCCACCATAGAAGAGAATTTCTGGTCTCTTGATTCAGATTCAGAGTAGGGGACAAATCTGAGTAATCCCCATTCCACTGACTTAGCATGCACAATTGCAGCGGTCTGAGGTGTAGGCGTGCAAAAGGTACTATGTCCATTGCCGCTACCATTAAGCCGATCACCTCCATGCATTGAGCTACTGACGGGTGTTGAATGGAATGAAGGACACGGCATGCATTTTGAAGCTTTGTTAACCTGTCTTCTGTCAGGTAAATCTTCATTTCTACAGAATCTATAAGAGTCCCCAAGAATGGAAATCTTGTGAGAGGAAAAAGAGAACTCTTCTTTTCGTTCACTTTCCATCCATGCGACCTTAGAAATGCCAGAACTAACTCTGTATGAGACTTGGCAGTTTGAAAGCTTGAAGCTTGTATTAGAATGTCGTCTAGGTACGGAGCTACCGAAATCCCTCGCGGTCTTAGTACCGCCAGAAGGGCACCCAGAACCTTTGTGAAGATTCTTGGAGCCGTAGCCAATCCGAATGGAAGAGCTACAAACTGGTAGTGCCTGTCTAAGAAGGCAAACCTTAGATACCGGTGATGATCTTTGTGAATCGGTATGTGAAGGTAAGCATCTTTTAAATCCACTGTGGTCATGTACTGACCCTTTTGGATCATGGGTAAGATTGTCCGAATAGTTTCCATTTTGAACGATGGAACTCTTAGGAATTTGTTTAGAATCTTTAAATCTAAGATTGGCCTGAAAGTTCCCTCTTTTTTGGGAACCACAAACAGGTTTGAGTAGAACCCTTGTCCTTGTTCCGACCGCGGAACCGGATGGATCACTCCCATTAATAACAGATCTTGTACACAGCGTAGAAACGCTTCTTTCTTTATCTGGTTTGTTGACAACCTTGACAGATGAAATCTCCCTCTTGGGGGAGATAATTTGAAGTCTAGAAGGTATCCCTGAGATATGATCTCTAGCGCCCAGGGATCCTGAACATCTCTTGCCCAGGCCTGGGCGAAGAGAGAAAGTCTGCCCCCCACTAGATCCGGTCCCGGATCGGGGGCTCTCGGTTCATGCTGTCTTTGGGGCAGCAGTAGGTTTCCTGGCCTGCTTGCTCTTGTTCCAGGACTGGTTAGGCTTCCAGCCTTGCCTGTAACGAGCAACAGCTCCCTCCTGTTTTGGTGCAGAGGAGGTTGATGCTGCTCCTGTTTTGAAATTCCGAAAGGGACGAAAATTAGACTGTCTAGCCTTAGCTTTGGCTTTGTCTTGAGGTAGGGCGTGGCCCTTACCTCCTGTAATGTCAGCGATAATTTCTTTCAAACCGGGCCCAAATAAAGACTGCCCCTTGAAAGGTATATTAAGTAATTTGGACTTAGAAGTAACATCAGCTGACCAGGATTTTAGCCACAGCGCCCTACGTGCCTGTATGGCGAATCCTGAGTTCTTAGCCGTAAGTTTGGTTAAATGTACTACGGCCTCCGAAATGAATGAATTAGCTAGTTTAAGGACTCTAAGCCTGTCCGTAATGTCGTCTAGCGTAGATGAACTAAGGTTCTCTTCCAGAGACTCAATCCAAAATGCTGCCGCAGCCGTAATCGGCGCGATACATGCAAGGGGTTGCAATATAAAACCTTGTTGAACAAACATTTTCTTAAGGTAACCCTCTAATTTTTTATCCATTGGATCTGAAAAAGCACAGCTATCCTCCACCGGGATAGTGGTACGCTTAGCTAAAGTAGAAACTGCTCCCTCCACCTTAGGGACCGTTTGCCATAAGTCCCGAGTGGTGGTGTCTATTGGAAACATCTTTCTAAATATTGGAGGGGGTGAGAACGGCACACCGGGTCTATCCCACTCCTTAGTAACAATTTCAGTTAGTCTCTTAGGTATAGGAAAAACGTCAGTACTCGCCGGTACCGCAAAGTATTTATCCAACCTACACAGTTTCTCTGGTATTGCAACGGTGTTACAATCATTGAGAGCTGCTAAGACCTCCCCTAGTAATACACGGAGGTTCTCCAATTTAAATTTAAAATTTGAAATATCTGAATCCAATCTGTTTGGATCAGAACCGTCACCTACAGAATGAAGCTCTCCGTCCTCATGCTCTGCAAGCTGTGACGCAGTATCAGACATGGCCCTAGTATTGTCAGCGCACTCTGTTCTCACCCCAGAGTGATCACGCTTGCCTCTTAGTTCAGGTAATTTAGACAAAACTTCAGTCATAACAGTAGCCATATCTTGTAATGTTATCTGTAATGGCCGCCCAGATGTACTAGGCGCCATAATATCACGCACCTCCCGGGCGGGAGATGCAGGTACTGCCGCGTGAGGCGAGTTAGTCGGCATAACTCTCCCCTCGCTGTTTGGTGAAATTTGTTCAAATTGTACAGATTGACTTTTGTTTAAAGTAGCATCAATACAGTTAGTACATAAATTTCTATTGGGCTCCACCTTGGCATTGGAACAAATGACACAGATATCTTCCTCTGAGTCAGACATGTTTAACACACTAGCAATAAACTTGCAACTTGGTTATAATCTTTTTTAGCAAAAACGTACTGTGCCTCAAAGAGGTACTAAACGATTAAATGACAGTTGAAATAATGAACTGAAAAACAGTTATAGCATCAAACTTTAAAACAACACAACTTTTAGCAAAGGTTTGTTCCCATTAGAAAAATAACAATAATTAAATTTGACATAAAAATTACAGAGCAACGTTTTTATTCACAGTCAATATAAAATTCTCACAGCTCTGCTGAGAGAATCTACCTCCCTCTAAAGAAGTTTGAAGACCCCTGAGATCTGTCAGAGATGAACCGGATCATGCAGGAAATATAAGAGTAACTGACTGGAATTTTTTGATGCGTAGCAAAGAGCGCCAAAAACGGCCCCTCCCCCTCACACACAGCAGTGAAGAGAAACGAAACTGTCATAATTAAAACCAAACAACTGCCAAGTGGAAAATAATGCCCAAATATTTATTCACTCAGTACCTCAGAAATGTAAACGATTCTACATTCCAGCAAAAACGTTTAACATGATAAATACTTATTAAAAGGATTAGTGACTTTTAACAGAGTAGTTCCGGTGAAATACCATCCCCAGAATACTGAAGTGTATACATACATGTCATTATAACGGTATGGCAGGATTTTCTCATCAATTCCATTCAGAAAATAAAAACTGCTACATACCTCAATGCAGATTCATCTGCCCGCTGTCCCCTGATCTGAAGCTTTTACCTCCCTCAGATGGCCGAGAACAGCAATATGATCTTAACTACTCCGGTTAAAATCATAGTAAAAAACTCTGGTAGATTCTTCCTCAAACTCTGCCAGAGAAGTAATAACACGCTCCGGTGCTATTGTAAAATAACAAACTTTTGATTGAAGTCATAAAAACTAAGTATAATCACCATAGTCCTCTCACACATCCTATCTAGTCGTTGGGTGCAAGAGAATGACTGGGACTGACGTAGAGGGGAGGAGCTATATGCAGCTCTGCTGGGTGAATCCTCTTGCATTTCCTGTTGGGGAGGAGTTATATCCCAGAAGTAATGATGACCCGTGGACTGATCACACATAACAGAAGAAATATTTCTTAATATGTTTATTTTCCCTAAACATGAAACTGACAGTCTGCACAAGGAAATACATGAACCTGACTCATGGCAAATATAAGTACAATACATATATTTAGAACTTTATATAAATGCATAAAATGCCAAACCATAGCAGGGGTGTCTTAAGTAATAAAAAACATACTTACCGAAAGACACCCATCCACATATAGCAGATAGCCAAATTAGTACTGAAACAGTTATCAGTAGAGGTAATGGTGTAGAAGAGTATATCGTCGATCTGAAAAGGGAGGTAGGAGATGAATCTCTACGACCGATAACAGAACCTATGAAATAGATCTCCCGTGAGGAAAACCATTGCATTCAATAGGTGATACTCCCTTCACATCTCTCTGACATTTGCTGTACTCAGAGGAATCGGGCTTCAAAATGCTGAGAAGCGCATGTCAACGTAGAAATCTTAGCACAAACTTTACTTCACCACCTCCATAGGAGGCAAAGTTTGTAAAACTGAATTGTGGGTGGGGTGAGGGGTGTATTTATAGGCATTTTGAGGTTTGGGAAACTTTGCCCCTCCTGGTAGGATTGTATATCCCATACGTCACTAGCTCATGGACTCTTGCCAATTACATGAAAGAAATTGCATTTTCAGGTTTATTTGTGTATATGAAGTAGCTGGTTTTGTGCTTTTAAACCACAGCCTATTACAATGGATTGAGCCTTAGGTAATATCATGTCTCATTTTGCTATCACTCTGTGTACACACACTTGTGTCCTTATCTTATTTTTGTCTGGAAAACTAAAGCTCAATACATAGAGAGAACAATGGAAAATTATCATTTTATTACTTTTCTATCCTGCACCCCACTGTGAGTTTAATATCTTTTGATGGCTGTGTTTACTTAGGCTATTCAATTGCTGAGAGTCCAGTAAACAAACTTTCAGTATAGGCTGGGAAACCACAAGCTAAATCAGCTATTTCAAAGGCCAAAATAGGAGTAAAGGAGCTACTTGTAAATAATTTTATACACTCCAGCAAGTAAAATGAATAATTAGGAACAATTTAAATGGGAATTTGTTTTGGGATGAACTGTCCCTTTAAGTGCTGTAATTTCACATTCACAAAAAGTAAAGACAAGTGGATTTGTTTTGTATCAGCCTAGGACTCATTTTTGTACTGTTCAGTATAAAACAATTCTCTTTTGCAGAGGGAGATTTTTTTCCCCAGAGTTACACAGCTGTAGATGTTGTAAAGTGCCAGTTTTCTTACCTTTTTAATCACCATTAACATTTTTATCTGAAAAGAAAAAAAAAAAAAAAAGTGTTTCATAAGCATCTAAAAATATAATTTATGCTTACCATTTAAATTCCTTTCCTACCGGAGAGGGAGAGTCCACAAATTCATTCCTTACAGTTGGGAAATACAACACTTGGCCACCAGGAGGAGGCAAAGACACCCAAGCCAAAGGCTTAAATATTCCTCGCACTTCCTCATTACCCCAGTCATTCTGCCAAAGGAACAAGGAAAAGTAGGAGAAACATTAGGGTATAAATGGCACCAGAAGAATAAAATAAATAATAGGGGAACGCCCATAGACAAGAAAAAAAAAAAAAAAACGGGTGGGGCCCTCCATATCCGGAAGGAAAAGCATAAATTATGTTTTCCTTCCTAAGATAGGGAGAGTCCACGGCTTCATTCCTTACTGTTGGGAAAACTATACACAAGCACCAGAGGACACAATGAATAACAGGAGAGAACAAAAAGGAAGAGGCGGACCCTATTCTGAGGGCATCACAGCCTGCAAAACTTTTCTCCTGAAAGATGCTTCAGCCGAAGCAAAAACATAAAATTTGTAAAATTTTGAAAAAGGACCAGGTAGCCGCTTTATAAATCTGATCCATAGAGGCCTCATTCTCAAAGGCCCAAGAGGAAGCCACTGCTCTAGTGGAATGAGCCGTTATCCTCTCAGGAGGACGATGTCCCGCTGTCTTGAAAGGTAAGCGGATGACACTCCTTAAACAAAAAGATAGGGAAGTCGAAGTAGCCTTCTGCCCCTTAGGATTCCCCGAATAGACAACAAACAGAGGAAGATTGTCTAAACTCCTTAGTAGCCTGAAGATAGAACTTCAAGGCGTGAACTACATCCAAATTGTGAAGTAAGCGTTCCTTCGATGGAGGAGGATTAGGACACAAGGAAGAAACCAATATCTCCTGATTGATGTTGCAATCTGACAAAACCTTAGGAAGAAAACCTAAATTTAGTACGTAAAACTGTCTTATCTGCAGATAAGTGGGCTCAAATTGCAAAGCAGAGATCTCAGAAACTCTGCGCGCAGAGGCAATAGACAATAAAAAGAGACTCAAATGAAACCTGTTGCAAAACACGAAGGACAAGATTTAGGCTCCAAGGTGGAGCCCCAGATCTAAACACAGCCTTAGATCCTAATCCGTGCCTTAGCAAAGGACTGTACCCAGAATGTGGATCGCTAACAGCGAACAGCTGTGGGCCTCCACACACTCCAGAATCTGAGATAGTTCCTTCATCGCCAAGGAACATTTTGTCCCCCCCTGATAGTTGATGTAAGCCACTGAGGTTAAATTGTCTGATTGGAATCTGATAAACTGGGACAAACCCAGAAGTGGCCAAGCCTTCAAGGCCTTGAAGATTGCCCGTAGTACCAAAATATTGATCGGGAGGGAGGACTCCTGAGTCCACAACCCCTGTGCCTTCCTGGCACCCCAAACAGCTCCCCATCCGGATAGGCTTGCGTCCATAGTCACAATCTCCCAGGATGGTCTTAAGAAGCATGTCCCTCGGGACAGATGATCTGGACAGAGCCACCAATAGAGCGATTCTCTTGACCGGCTGTCTAATAGAATCTTTTAAGATCTAAATGATCGCCGTTCCACTGCCTCAGCATGCAGTTGTAAAGGTCTGAGACGGAACCTGGCAAAAGGAATGATGTCCATGCAGGACGCCATGAGACCAATCACCTCCATACACTGAACCACAAAGGGACTCAAGAAGGTCC
This sequence comes from Bombina bombina, assembly GCF_027579735.1. Taxonomy (NCBI): domain Eukaryota; kingdom Metazoa; phylum Chordata; class Amphibia; order Anura; family Bombinatoridae; genus Bombina; species Bombina bombina. The sequence goes on along the minus strand of NC_069506.1, from coordinate 89,313,315 downwards.
GCAGGGCAAGACATGCCGAAGTTAGCTTACAACGTCTGTTAGAAATATCCTCATGGATATGGAGTCTATTATAGTACCCAGGAATTCCACCCTGGTACTTGGGATAAGAGAACTCTTTTCCAAGTTTATCTTCCATCCATGTGATCGAAGAAGACTGAGAAGGGACTCCAAGAATTCTTCCGCAAAACGAAAGGATGGTGCTTGCACCAGAATATTGTCCAAGTATGGGGCTACTGCAATACCCTGAGTTCTGGCAATGGCTAGAAGAGCCCCTAGAACCTTCGTAAAGATTCTTGGAGCAGTAGCTAGGCCAAACGGAAGTGTAATGAACTGGAAGTGCTGGTCCAGGAATGCAAACCTCAGGAACTGAAAGTGTTCCCTGTGGATTGGAATATGAAGGTAAGTGTCCTTCAGATCTATAGTGGTCAAACTGGCCTTCCTGAATTAAAGGAAGGATGGACCTTATGGTCTCCATCTTGAAGCAAGGGACATTGAGAAATTTATTTAAGCACTTTAGGTCCAGAATTGGGCGGAAAGTTCCCTCCTTCTTTGGGACCACAAAAAAGGTTTGAATAAAACCCCAAACCTCTTTCGTCGAGAGGCACCGGGACAACAACTCCTGAGGAGGATAGATCCTGAACGCACCCTAGAAAAGCATCTCTCTTTTCTGGTCTGGTAGACAGATTCGAGAGAAGGAATCTGCCCCTTGGCGGATGAGATTTGAAGCCTATCTTGTATCCCTGAGATACTACCTCCAGGACCCACGGATCCTGTATGTCCTTGAACCAGGCGTCTGAAAAAAAGAGACAGTCTGCCCCCTATACGATCCTAGATCGGGGGCAGCCCCTTCATGCCGATTTGTTTTCGTCGGGCTTCCAAGTACTCTTGGGTTGCTCGGGCTTGGAGGAGGATTGTTGTTGTTGGAACTTGTCAGAACGAAAATTAGAAGATTGTCCCTTAGACTTGATCTTATCTTGCGGTAGGAAAGCACCCTTGCCTCCGGTAACCGTAGAAATAATGGAGTCCAGGCCTGGACCAAATAAAATATTTCCCTTGAAGGGAAGAGAAAGGAGTCTGGACTTAGAAGTTATATCCACAGACCAAGACTTCAACCAGAGCGCCCGGCGGGCTAGGACCGCAAATCCAGAGGTCTTTGCATTTAGGCAAATAATTAGCATGTTCGCATCACAGATAAAAGAATTAGCCATTCTCAGAGCTTAAATTCTGTCTTTAATATCCTCGAGGGGACACTCCACCTCAATGAGTTCCGACAAAGTCGCACCAGTAGGTAGCCGCTCTGGCAACTGCAGCTGCCGTTTGAAATAAAAAACCTGTATGTTGAAACATCTTTCTCAGAAGAGTTTCTATTTTCTATCCATTGGCTCTCTGAACAAATAACTATAGTAGTACGTTTAGCAAGCGTAGAGATAGCACCATCCACCTTTGGAATGGAGCCCCACAAATCCAGTTGAGAGTCCGGGACCAGCTTCTTAAAAGTAGACGAGGGGAAAAAGGAAGAACCAATTCTTTCCCATTCGTTCTTAATAGTGTGCGCCATCTTAACCGGCACAGGAAAAGTCAAAGGAATTTTCCTGTCTTTGTAAACTCGGTCTAATTTAGGTACCATAGGTTCTTCAGGCAACTCCAGTCCTATCTCAAAGGGCAGATACCCTTTTCAGGACTCTCCTAACGTGAAGAAAGGCAAAGAATGACAGGGGTAATGAGGAAATGGGAGGGATATTTAAGCCTTTGCCTGGGATGCCTTTGCCTCCTCCTGGTGGCCAGGTGTTGTATTTCCCAACAGTAAGGAATGAAGCCGTGGCCTCTCCCTATATTAGGAAGGAAAGAAGTACATTGGAAAATTGTTTCAAACTGTATACTCTATCTGAATCATGAAAGAAAGATTTTGGGTTTCATACTATACCTCACATCATATGCGCCAAACAGAATGCTAAACCCTTTGTGCACTTTTTATATATTTCTGGGTCAATGCTAAGCAGTTGCATTTTTAAAGTTTCTTTATAGGAAAGTACACATTGTTTTGAGAGTCAGAATTTGCAAAATATATTTATCAGTATTGCCAGTGAAAACAACAATTTGGTTTCTCAATAGATTAGCTTTGCAAATATCTGCTTTAATTCATGTTACAACTTCAGTTTGTTTGTTTTTTATTATTTATCTTCATAATAATGATGTGTCTTAATGCACATTCCTTTACCAAGAGAATGAAGCAAATTAAATAAGACGTAAATTGTTAAGTTGTTGAAAATCGCATGCTCTATTTGAATCATAAATATTTTGGGGTTTCATGTCCCTTTAAGATAGTAAAAGGGCTGTCTTGCAGGTCTGCCCCACGCTTTCCCACAACTATCGCGAGAGGACATAGCCTGTCAAATATCTCCACCACTGTTCTGGTGGGACAAAAAACCTAATTCATTGTGTACACTGTTGCCAAGTAGTGTTCAGAAGCATAAACACAATTATCAAAAACAATTTTTTTCTCCACCTGTAATATTCTCTTTCTGATAGTACAATGTATACAAAAGCATTAAAAATTATATTTAAAAAAACCTACCTTTAAGTTGCATGTGTAAGATGAATTATGACAAGTAAATATTACCTAAAATGATATATTGTTTGCACCTCTTCCAACTGTCCCATTCTACACATGCAAATATTCCAAAATCCAAACCTAAACACTCACTATATATATATATATATATATATATTTATATATATATATATATATATATATATTTATTTTAGGGCTGCACGATTAATCGCGAATGCGGTTTTAAATCCGCAAGTGTATGCAATTTTTATTAATCACGCTCAGAAGTGACATCACTCGCCCCATGTGAACAGGCTGTGGATTGCAACACATACAGCGGCGACTGGAGAGTAGCTGGTTTCTATGTCACAGCTAAGAACCTGAGCTACCTGCACTTAGATCCAACACAGAGGGAGCGGTAGAGAAGCCGGCGATATGGGAATGCCACATGTATTAGGTGTCGGGGGCCGACTCAGAAAATCCATGCTTAACAAAAATCAACAAGTGATTAATCTCCAAGCAGTCAGCTTCAGAGAAACAAGGATTGGATGGAAGAAGGTACCCTGAAGAAGAAAGTTCCTTCTCAACCGAGGTAGAGATGACCTATCTACTAGATCTGCATACCAGATCCAGTGAGATTATGCAGGACCTAAAAGAATCACAGATGCTCTCTCCTGCTTGATCCAAGCGATGACTCGTGGAAGAGCAAACCAAGGAAAAAGGTAAGCCAACCTGAAGTTTTAAGGAACTGCCTGGGCGTCCATCAAACCAGCTTGAAGTTCCCTTGACCTTGAGCCGTATCTTGGGAGCTTGGCATTCTGGCGGGACGCCATGAGATCCAATTCTAGAACCCCCATTTGGTAGTTAACCTAAAAAACACTTCAGAATGGAGATCCCACTCCCAGGAATAAAAAATCTGTCTGCTCATAAAAAACGCTTCCAATCGTCTACTCCTGGACAGCGGATGGCCGATAGACAATAATTAAGAGCACTCAGAGCATTGTAAATCGATCTCAACTAATAAAGGGGAGAACCAACACTTCTGATCCATAATCCCTGCACCTAAAAACAAAAATCAAACTGTTTTCCAGCTTAGCAGGATGGTGTCACTCAGAATGTCTCTAAAAGCATGCGTCAGACAGATACTGCAAAATAATTGAAATCCATATAACATTAGACCAATTCCTCCATATAAAATCATCAAAAGATGAATAAAAATCAAATGCAGCCAGATACAAACTCCCAACCTGCTGGTTGCAAGAATGGAAAGATATTTACCAGATCTCAAGAGTTCGCAGTTAGCCGGTCAGTAAACTGCAGAGAAAGGAAAAAAGAAAGATCTTGACAAAAAACTTCTACTAAAAATCTTCTCCTAAGCAGATAAACCATAAGGACTGCCCAAATCACCCTTGTGGATGAAAAGGGGGGCTCTTAGCCATGAGAAAGAAAATTGTACAAGATCTTCAGAAAAAAGAGTCCGCTCAAAGAAGGATGACCCTAATTCATAAATTGACCAAAAAAAGCGCCTTATTCATAGTTACATTCTATATTTATAGTAGATGAGGTTGAAAAAAGATCGAAGTCCATCGAGTTCAACATATACGAATCTAAAATATATACAAAAAGCTCCAGTTAAGCTTAAATAATCCCACTAAAAGGTGACCCATTTAATACTAGCAATCATATCCATTTATTTTGTTTATAGACAGAAATGTATCCAAATATTTTTTTAAATGTATCTAGGGTATTGCCATTCACTACCTCCTTTGGTAAATAGTTCCACAATTTTATTGCTCTTACAGTGAAAAAAACGTTTCCGTTGCAGGAGTTTAAATCTACTTTCCTCCAACCTTAAATTGTGACCTCTGGTCACAAACAATTTTCTTGGAATAAACAGAGCTTCTGCCATCTCTGTATATGGGCCTTGAATATATTTATATAAAGTAATCATGTCACCTCTCAAGCGCCTTTTTTCTAAAGAAAACAGACCCAGTTTGGCTAGCCTCTCCTCATAGGTTAAATTCTCCAATTCCCTTATTAGCTTTGTGGCCCTTCTCTGAACTTTTTTTAGTTCTGCAATATCTTTTTTTGCGATTGGTCCCCAGAATTGCACTCCATACTCAGGGTGAGGTCTTACCAGGGCTTTATATAGTGACAGAATTATGCTTTCCCTTGAGTCAATGCCTCTTAATACATGCTAGTATCTTATTAGCCTTTGAAGCTGCTGCCCTGCATTGTGCACCCATCTTTAGCTTATTATCTATTACTACCCCCAAATCCCTTTCCTCCTGTGTTTGGCTAAGTTTTGACCGTTTTTAAATAATATGTTGCCTGCTTATTTTTACTTCCAAAATGTAGAACCTTGCATTTTCCCGTATTAAATCTCATTTTCCATTTACCTGCCCATACTTCTAATTTTTGCAGGTCCCTTTGTAACGAAAGTTCATCCTGCTCTGACCTAATGACCTTACTTAACTATAAAAATAGAGATGTCACTATTTAATCCTAGCTCCAAGTAAATTATAAAAATATTAAAAAGAATAGGGCCCAGCACTGATCCCTGGGGTACTCCACTGATTCCCTTTGTCCAATCTGAGTATGATCCATTTACTACTACTCGTTGCTCCCTATCTTTTATCCAGTTATTTATCCACACACTAACATTTTCAGCTATTCCCAGTCCCTTAATTTTGTGCATTAATCTCTCATGTGGCACTGTATCAAACGCCTTTGCAAAATCTAAGTATATCACATCAACTGATTCCCCTTTATCTATATTTTTACTTACTTCCTCATAGAATCTAATTAAATTAGTTTGACATAATCTATTTCTCATAAAACAATGCTGATTAGAACTCATAATCTTGTTTACACGAATATGCTCATCAATATAATCCCTTAAAATCCCTTCAAATATCTTTATATTTCTATCAAGGGGTCATGAGTTCAAGCTAAAGGGTAGTAGATTCAGGAGTAATTTGAGGAAGCACTTCTTTACAGAAAGAGTGATTGATTTATGGAATAAACTTCCTCAAGAGGTAGTAGCAACAAACACTGTGGGGGACTTTAAAAATGCATGGGACAAGCATAAGGCTATCCTACGAACTAGATAAGTTTATACTGTTAGGTAAGGTCAGGCAGACTTGCTGGGCCTATGGCTCTTATCTGCCGTCAATATCTATGTTTCCCCACTATTGCTGTCAGACTAACTGGTCTATAGCTTCCTGGATCATCCCTACTTTTTGAAGAGTGGCTTTACGCCAATCCTTGGTTACCATGCCTGAGGATAACGAGTCTTGAAAAATTAAGAGTAGAGGTTTGTCTATAACAGTGCTAAATTCCCTTAACACCCTTGGGTGTATTCCATCTGGGCCTGGAGTTTTATTTACCTTAATATTATCCAATTTGTTCCTGATATCCTCTATACATAACCCAATTCATGGTATGGGCTGGCATGTTCTATTTTGTTCCAAAGTATTATCCAATGGTTCCTCTCTTATGTATACTGAAGAAAAAAACTGGTTTAGTATCTCAGCCTTCTCCCTGTCACTGTTAATCATGCTACTCTCCCCGCATTTTAATGTAACTATATAGTCTTAGATTTTTTTTATTTTTTTTTTGCTATTTATGTACTTAAAGAACCTTTTAGGGTTAGATTTTGAATCCTTTGCAATAAATTTTTTCAATTTTGGCTAATTTGATTGCTTTTTTGCATGCTTTGTTTACATTCGTTATATATATGGAATTTTGAGTCTGTACTATTTTCTTTGAATAATTTAAATGCCCTACGTTTTTTCCTAATTTCTCTTAACACATTTTTATTTAGCCATATTGGCTTGGATTTTTTAATTTTATAATCATATGGTATTTGTTGATATGTATATTTATTTAACAAAGTTTTAAATGTTATCCATTTATCCTCTGTATTTTTATTAGAGAATACTTTGTCCCAATTTAAGTTATTTAATGATTTCCTTAAATCGTTGAATTTTGCTTTCTTAAAATTAAAAGTCTTGGTTAAACCTTTAAGACACTGCTTATGAAAAGAAATTTCAAATGTGACCATGTTATGATCACTGTTACCCAAATGTTCTTTGACTTTTATGTTTGATATTATATCTGTATTATTTGATAGCACTAAATCCAATATAGCGTTACTCCTAGTTGGCTCCTCTATTAATTGTGACAAGAAGTTATCCCTGAGAACATTTATAAATCTATCCCCCTTAGCTGAATTACTAGTTTCATTGGCCCAGTTTATATCAGGGTAGTTAAAATCTCCCACAATTACAGCACTGTTATTAGCAGCCTTACCTATTTGTATTAGTAGTTGAGTTTCATCCAGGTCACTAATGTTGGGGGGCTTGTAGCATGTTCCTAGTAATATTTTTTTAGGATTTTCCCCCCACTCTTTATTTCCACCCACAGGGTCTCTACATTGTCGCCTGTATCAGAAATATCTTCCCTTATTGTAGGTTTAAGGTTAGGTTTAATATACATGCAGATTCCTCCACCCCTTTTATTATTTCTGTCACTCCTAAATAAAGTATACCCCTCTAAGTTAACTGCCCAGTCATGTGAATCATCCCACCAAGTTTCAGTTATACTGATAAGATCATAGTCCTCTTCTGCAACTAAGAGTGTCAGCTCCCCCATTTCACCTGTCATGCTTCTTGCATTTGTTGTCATACATTTAATTTTCATGTGCTTTCTGCTGATACTTGGTGTGCTTTCCTCCATACTTTCTAATGTGAAATTTCTTAAGTCATTTCTTCCTTGAGATATCAAAGGACTGACAGATTCACAGACTGATCTCTCTATTCTATTGTGTTCTAACTGACCCTCCCCCTTTGCCTAGTTTAAAAGATTCTCTAAACTTGCTACCATCCTTTACCCCAACACACCTGCACCCATGTCATTCAGATGCAGTCCATCCTTACTGTACAAATTGTACCCAAGTGAAAAGTCAGCCTAGTGCTCTAAAAAGTCAAACCCCTCATTTTTACACCACAGACCTTAGCTCCTTCTGCCTTACTGAATTAGCACACTGCACTGGTAATAGCTCAGAAAATATTACTTTGGAGGTCCTTGCTTTAAGCTTGCTACCTAACTCCCTGAAGTAATTTTTTTAGGACTCTCCATCTCCAGCTGATTCCTTCATTAGTACCAATATGTACCATGGCTGCAGGATCAGACCCACATCCCTCTAACAATCTATCAATATGCTCCACAATATGCCTAACACGAGCCCCTGGAAGACCGCAAACTGTTCTATTTAAAGGATCTGGATGACAAATTACCCTATCAACCTTCCTAATAATAGAGTCTCCTACCACCAACATCTGTCTCAGGCTCTGACTTGTATGCCCCTCTTCCATGTCTGAAGGACTGCCCACCATGGTATGCTGCTCTTCCACAACTTAAGGACTGTTCACTATACTAGGCAACACAGCCCTCTCTGCCACTGCCACCCCTGAACTGATATCCCCAACATCTTCACTTAATCTGGCAAATCTTTTGGGGTGTACCAGCTCAGAAGTGGCCAGCAATACTCTAAGACCTAAAAATCTTTCTAGAAAGACACGCCTCAGAAACTGGAGAAGATCTCAAATAATGAGAGCAAATACACATCCCTCAGGCCTAGATTCAATATGAACGAGCCAAATATAACCACAGGGGATTCTATACTAACCCCTAGTCTCCTGTCACCATGAAGTGCCTGCATACTGCCTCAGATATCCTTATAAAAGACGAAAAGGCACTTACCTGTATACTAGCCGTCCGGCAGGATGACGATTTACAAGGCATGAGAGGATGCCACTCCTTACAGAGACCTGTGGAAAAAAAATAGAGTAAGCCTACTCTGGTATTCTGAGGTAGGGCAGCAAACTGTTAGGAAAACGCAGCAAAGCCCACTTTACAAGTTCCTAACTGCTTTAAAGCTACCACAGCCCTACTGAAAAAAAAGACGTGTAGTACAGCTAGACCCAAATTGTGATGGAAGATCAGAGCAATCCTGCCCTGACTTAAAAATAAAAAAATCTTGATAGAAGAATCATAATCAGACACCCAATTACTTCACCTCCTCCTTTGCACTAGAGGCAAAGAGAATGACTGGTGTTATAGTAATTTATAAGAAAATTGCGATTAAATCGCAATCACGCTTTTAAATAAAAAAAGTGCGATCCCCCCCATATCGCCCAGCCCTTTAATATTTTTTTTTTTAAAAAGTCAGAACCTTTTCTCCTTGTACATGCTCCAAAGATACAGGGCAAAACGATTTGTAATGCATAAGACAACATGTTGTGTTCATGTAGGAGACTTTGCATGGTGTAAACAAAATTATATGTAACACAGATACTTCAAAGTCTGAAAGGGTTACGTAGGTTGATTTTCTGCATCAGCTTGTACATATTGACAAACAGATGCTTCTAGAATGGTTGCTCAATGCATATAATAAGCTCTGGCAGACATGTCGCCCTCAATTGTAGAGCTTCATTCTAAATCTTTGTTTAGTAGCTGTCTGGAGACATAAAAAAATACAGCAATACTGACAACTTCATACATTGAGTACATGGATATGCCGGACTTTCTAACCAAGCAGTGAGCAGACAATCTATAGCCAGACTATTTATGCTTTTTTGAAGAGAACCTGGATGTAAACATAGAAAAATAGTGATTATCGCCAACAACATAACATAGCTGGATGTGGAAAACACTACTGCCGTTTGAACAGTTGGTTGCCATTTTATCATGTTAAAACCCATGCAAGAAGGTCTGTGAATAAATATTAAACAATCGCACTGCAGAATGAGACTGCATTACTGAATAGCAGCAAAATATGTTTACAATGTGCTATGGCTTGTAAGTAAGCAGTTATACAGCAGCGTGCAAAGTTTGTGAATGTTGCAGAACATAAATCATTCAGTCTGAAAAAAACATGATAGAATACGGGATCCATGTAATCCTCTTTCCTGTGCTGCTGTGCTTTTTAACAAGATTGTAAAGCATTCACATTGGATCAGCTAGGCAGTGACTTCTACAGACAGCTTCAATAGCCAATTTTAATTCTGGAATTATAGCAGGGAAAGGAAGCATCACAATTCTCAAAAGCAAGCTTCCCTAATGATGAGAAGACACTGCTATATAGAGCAGAAATCACTGAGAGAGATATATATATATATATATATATATATATATATATACACACATATATATATATATATATATATATATATATATATATATATATATATATATATATATATATATATATATATATATTAATAACAACTAGTATTAATATAGCGCCTTTCTCCCAGTGGGACTCAAAGCGCTTTTTCAGCACTCGCTCTCGGAATAAACCAAATCGGCAACTGAATAGTAATAGTTGTTATTATTACCCAATTAAATGGTACTCATTTTATTGACCTCGGAAAGAATGAAGGGCTGAGTCGGCCCTGCAGGGATTTGAACCTGTGACCTTGGATCTTTAAACAGTGTGTCTATCTGTCTGTGTGTGTATGTATATATTATATATATACACACACACACGTACTGTATATATCTCCAGCTACCCAGGGAAATGTTTTTTTAATATGGTATATACTGTATGTGTGTGTGTGTGTGTGTGTGTGTATGTATGTATATGTATATATATATATATATATATATATATATATATATATATATATATATATAATTATTTATTTTTTAAATATAAAATTTGTTTGTTTATCTGCATCTTTCTTTCTCTACAGACAGATCCATTATACAGGCTGTAGACATCAGTATACATCTAAAACTTTGGGGCCTGGCTAGAAGTCTGTAAAGCAGCACAATGTTATTTAAAAATAAGCAAATCTATAAATAGTTACAAAAACACTCAAAGATGGGCTATATAAATGGATCATCAAAACATTTATGCAAAGAAAAATCTAGTGTACAATGTCCCTTTAAGTTTAAAAAAAAACATAATTTATGTAAGAACTTACCTGATAAATTCATTTCTTTCATATTAGCAAGAGTCCATGAGCTAGTGACGTATGGGATATACATTCCTACCAGGAGGGGCAAAGTTTCCCAAACCTTAAAATGCCTATAAATACACCCCTCACCACACCCACAATTCAGTTTAACGAATAGCCAAGAAGTGGGGTGATAAGAAAAAAGTGCGAAAGCATATAAAATAAGGAATTGGAATAATTGTGCTTTATACAAAAAAATCAAAACCACCACAAAAAAGGGCGGGCCTCATGGACTCTTGCTAATATGAAAGAAATGAATTTATCAGGTAAGTTCTTACATAAATTATGTTTTCTTTCATGTAATTAGCAAGAGTCCATGAGCTAGTGACGTATGGGATAATGATTACCCAAGATGTGGATCTTTCCACACAAGAGTCACTAGAGAGGGAGGGATAAAATAAGACAGCCAATTCCTGCTGAAAATAATCCACACCCAGAATAAAATTTTAATGAAAAAACATAAGCAGAAGATTCAAACTGAAACCACTGCCTGAAGTACGTTTCTACCAAAAACTGCTTCAGAAGAAGAAAACACATCAAAATGGTAGAATTTAGTAAAAGTATGCAAAGAGGACCAAGTTGCTGTTTTGCAAATCTGATCAACCGAAGCTTCATTCTTAAACGCCCAGGAAGTAGAAACTGACCTAGTAGAATGAGCTGTAATCCTTTGAGGCGGAGTGTTACCCGACTCAACATAGGCATGATGAAATAAAGATTTCAACCAAGATGCCAAAGAAATGGCAGAAGCTTTCTGGTCTTTTCTAGAACCGGAAAAGATGACAAATAGACTAGAAGTCTTTCGGAAAGACTTAGTAGCTTCAACATAATATTACAAAGCTCTAACAGCATCCAAAGAATGCAATGATTTCTCCTTAGAATTCATAGGATTAGGACATAATGAAGGAACCAGAATTCACAACCTTAGGTAAAAAATTCAAAAGAAGTTCGCAGCACCGCCTTATCCTGATGCAAAATCAGAAAAGGAGACTCACAAAAAAGAGTAGATAATTCAGAGACTCTTCTGGCAGAAGAGATGGCCAAAAGAAACAAAACTTTCCAAGAAAGTAATATAACGACCAAAGAATGCATGGGTTCAAAAGGAGGAGCTTGAAGAGCCCCCAGAACCAAATTCAAACTCCAAGGAGGAGAAATTGACTTAATGACAAGTTTTATACGAACCAAAGGTTGTACAAAACAATGAATATCAGGAAAATTAGCAATCCTTCTGTGAAAAAGAACAGAAAGAGCAGAGATTTGTCTTTCAAGAAACTTGCGGACAAACCTTTATCTAAACCATCCTGAAGAAATATAAGTCTTCCAGACTCTATAATATATCTCTCTAGATACAGATTTACGAGCCTGGCACATAGTATCAATCACAGAGTCAGAGAAACCTCTTTGACCAAGAATCAAGCGTTCAAACTCCACACCTTAAAAACATAATTTATGTAAGAACTTACCTGATAAATTCATTTCTTTCATATTAACAAGAGTCCATGAGCTAGTGACGTATGGGATATACATTCCTACCAGGAGGGGCAAAGTTTCCCAAACCTTAAAATGCCTATAAATACACCCCTCACCACACCCACAAATCAGTTTAACGAATAGCCAAGAAGTGGGGTGATAAGAAAAAAAGTGCGAAGCATATAAAATAAGGAATTGGAATAATTGTGCTTTATACAAAAAAATCATAACCACCACAAAAAAGGGTGGGCCTCATGGACTCTTGTTAATATGAAAGAAATGAATTTATCAGGTAAGTTCTTACATAAATTATGTTTTCTTTCATGTAATTAACAAGAGTCCATGAGCTAGTGACGTATGGGATAATAACTACCCAAGATGTGGATCTTTCCACACAAGAGTCACTAGAGAGGGAGGGATAAAATAAAGACAGCCAATTCCTGCTGAAAATAATCCACACCCAAAATAAAGTTTAACAAAAAACATAAGCAGAAGATTCAAACTGAAACCGCTGCCTGAAGAACTTTTCTACCAAAAACTGCTTCAGAAGAAGAAAATACATCAAAATGGTAGAATTTAGTAAAAGTATGCAAAGAGGACCAAGTTGCTGCTTTGCAGATCTGGTCAACCGAAGCTTCATTCCTAAACGCCCAGGAAGTAGAAACTGACCTAGTAGAATGAGCTGTAATTCTTTGAGGCGGAATTTTACCCGACTCAACATAGGCAAGATGAATTAAAGATTTCAACCAAGATGCCAAAGAAATGGCAGAAGCTTTCTGGCCTTTCCTAGAACCGGAAAAGATAACAAATAGACTAGAAGTCTTACGGAAAGATTTCGTAGCTTCAACATAATATTTCAAAGCTCTAACAACATCCAAAGAATGCAATGATTTCTCCTTAGAATTCTTAGGATTAGGACATAATGAAGGAACCACAATTTCTCTACTAATGTTGTTGGAATTCACAACTTTAGGTAAAAATTCAAAAGAAGTTCGCAACACCGCCTTATCCTGATGAAAAATCAGAAAAGGAGACTCACACGAAAGAGCAGATAATTCAGAAACTCTTCTAGCAGAAGAGATGGCCAAAAGGAACAAAACTTTCCAAGAAAGTAATTTAATGTCCAATGAATGCATAGGTTCAAACGGAGGAGCTTGAAGAGCTCCCAAAACCAAATTCAAACTCCATGGAGGAGAAATTGACTTAATGACAGGTTTTATACGAACCAAAGCTTGTACAAAACAATGAATATCAGGAAGAATAGCAATCTTTCTGTGAAAAAGAACAGAAAGAGCGGAGATTTGTCCTTTCAAAGAACTCGCGGACAAACCCTTATCTAAACCATCCTGAAGAAACTGTAAAATTCTCGGTATTCTAAAAGAATGCCAAGAAAAATGATGAGAAAGACACCAAGAAATATAAGTCTTCCAGACTCTATAATATATCTCTCGAGATACAGATTTACGAGCCTGTAACATAGTATTAATCACGGAGTCAGAGAAACCTCTATGACCAAGAATCAAGCGTTCAATCTCCATACCTTTAAATTTAAGGATTTCAGATCCGGATGGAAAAAAGGACCTTGAGACAGAAGGTCTGGTCTTAACGGAAGAGTCCATGGTTGGCAAGATGCCATCCGGACAAGATCCGCATACCAAAACCTGTGAGGCCATGCCGGAGCTATTAGCAGAACAAACGAGCATTCCCTCAGAATCTTGGAGATTACTCTTGGAAGAAGAACTAGAGGCGGAAAGATATAGGCAGGATGATACTTCCAAGGAAGTGATAATGCATCCACTGCCTCCGCCTGAGGATCCCGGGATCTGGACAGATACCTGGGAAGTTTCTTGTTTAGATGAGAGGCCATCAGATCTATCTCTGGGAGCCCCCACATTTGAACAATCTGAAGAAATACCTCTGGGTGAAGAGACCATTCGCCCGGATGCAACGTTTGGCGACTGAGATAATCCGCTTCCCAATTGTCTACACCTGGGATATGAACCGCAGAGATTAGACAGGAGCTGGATTCCGCCCAAACCAAAATTCGAGATACTTCTTTCATAGCCAGAGGACTGTGAGTCCCTCCTTGATGATTGATGTATGCCACAGTTGTGACATTGTCTGTCTGAAAACAAATGAACGATTCTCTCTTCAGAAGAGGCCAAAACTGAAGAGCTCTGAAAACTGCACGGAGTTCCAAGATATTGATCGGTAATCTCACCTCCTGAGATTCCCAAACTCCTTGTGCCGTCAGAGATCCCCACACAGCTCCCCAACCTGTGAGACTTGCATCTGTTGAAATTACAGTCCAGGTCGGAAGAACAAAAGAAGCCCCCTGAATTAAACGATGGTGATCTGTCCACCACGTTAGAGAGTGCCGAACAATCGGTTTTAAAGATATTAAATGATATATCTTCGTGTAATCCCTGCACCATTGGTTCAGCATACAGAGCTGAAGAGGTCGCATGTGAAAACGAGCAAAGGGGATCGCGTCCGATGCAGCAGTCATAAGACCTAGAATTTCCATGCATAAGGCTACCGAAGGGAATGATTGAGACTGAAGGTTTCGACAGGCTGTAATCAATTTTAGACGTCTCTTGTCTGTTAAAGACAAAGTCATGGACACTGAATCTATCTGGAAACCCAGAAAGGTTACCCTTGTTTGAGGAATCAAAGAACTTTTTGGTAAATTGATCCTCCAACCATGATCTTGAAGAAACAACACAAGTCGATTCGTATGAGACTCTGCTAAATGTAAAGACGGAGCAAGTACCAAGATATCGTCCAAATAAGGAAATACCACAATACCCTGTTCTCTGATTACAGACAGAAGGGCACCGAGAATCTTTGTGAAAATTCTTGGAGCTGTAGCAAGGCCAAACGGTAGAGCCACAAATTGGTAATGCTTGTCTAGAAAAGAGAATCTCAGGAACTGATAATGATCTGGATGAATCGGAATATGCAGATATGCATCCTGTAAATCTATTGTGGACATATAATTCCCTTGCTGAACAAAAGGCAATATAGTCCTTACAGTTACCATCTTGAACGTTGGTATCCTTACATAACGATTCAATAATTTTAGATCCAGAACTGGTCTGAAGGAATTCTCCTTCTTTGGTACAATGAAGAGATTTGAATAAAACCCCATCCCCTGTTCCGGAACTGGAACTGGCATAATTACTCCAGCCAACTCTAGATCTGAAACACAATTCAGAAATGCTTGAGCTTTCACTGGATTTACTGGGACATGGGAAAGAAAAAATCTCTTTGCAGGAGGTCTCATCTTGAAACCAATTCTGTACCCTTCTGAAACAATGTTCTGAATCCAAAGATTGTGAACAGAACTGATCCAAATTTCTTTGAAAAAACGTAACCTGCCCCCTACCAGCTGAACTGGAATGAGGGCCGTACCTTCATGTGAACTTAGAAGCAGGCTTTGCCTTTCTAGCAGGCTTGGATTTATTCCAGACTGGAGATGGTTTCCAAACTGAAACTGCTCCTGAGGACGAAGGATCAGGCTTTTGTTCTTTGTTGAAACGAAAGGAACGAAAACGATTGTTAGCCCTGTTTTTACCTTTAGACTTTTTATCCTGTGGTAAAAAAGTTCCTTTCCCACCAGTAACAGTTGAAATAATAGAATCCAACTGAGAACCAAATAATTTGTTTCCCTGGAAAGAAATGGAAAGTAGAGTTGATTTAGAAGCCATATCAGCATTCCAAGTCTTAAGCCATAAAGCTCTTCTGGCTAAGATAGCCAGAGACATAAATCTAACATCAACTCTAATAATATCAAAAATGGCATCACAGATGAAATTATTAGCATGCTGGAGAAGAATAATAATATCATGAGAATCACGATTTGTTACTTGTTGCGCTAGAGTTTCCAACCAAAAAGTTGAAGCTGCAGCAACATCAGCCAATGATATAGCAGGTCTAAGAAGATTACCTGAACATAGATAAGCTTTTCTTAGAAAAGATTCAATTTTTCTATCTAAAGGATCCTTAAACGAGGTACCATCTGATGTAGGAATGGTAGTACGTTTAGCAAGGGTAGAAATAGCCCCATCAACTTTAGGGATTTTGTCCCAAAATTCTAATCTGTCAGGCGGAACAGGATATAATTGCTTAAAACGTTTAGAAGGAGTAAATGAATTACCCAATCTATCCCATTCCTTAGCAATTACTGCAGAAATAGCATTAGGAACAGGAAAGACTTCTGGAATAACCGCAGGAGCTTTAAAAACCTTATCCAAACGTATAGAATTAGTATCAAGAGGACTAGAATCCTCTATTTCTAAAGCAATTAGTACTTCTTTAAGTAAAGAGCGAATAAATTCCATCTTAAATAAATATGAAGATTTATCAGCATCAATCTCTGAGACAGAATCCTCTGAACCAGAAGAGTCCAAAGAATCAGAATGATGGTGTTCATTTAAAAATTCATCTGTAGAGAGAGAAGATTTAAAAGACTTTTTACGTTTACTAGAAGGAGAAATAACAGACAAAGCCTTCTTTATGGATTCAGAAACAAAATCTCTTATGTTATCAGGAACATTCTGCACCTTAGATGTTGAGGGAACTGCAACAGGCAATGGTACATCACTAAAGGAAATATTATCTGCATTAACAAGTTTGTCATGACATTTAATACAAACAACAGCTGGAGGAATAGCTACCAAAAGTTTACAGCAGATACACTTAGCTTTGGTAGATCCAGCAGGCAGAGGTTTTCCTGTAGTATCTTCTGGCTCAGATGCAACGTGAGACATCTTGCAATATGTAAGAGAAAAAACAACATATAAAGCAAAATAGATCAAATTCCTTATAAGACAGTTTCAGGAATGGGAAAAAAATGCCAAACATCAAGCTTCTAGCAACCAGAAGCAAATGAAAAATGAGACTGAAATAATGTGGAGACAAAAGCGACGCCCATATTTTTTTGGCGCCAAATAAGACGCCCACATTATTTGGCGCCTAAATGCTTTTGGCGCCAAAAATGACGCCACATCCGGAACGCCGACATTTTTGGCGCAAAATAACGTCAAAAAAATGACGCAACTTCCGGCGACACGTATGACGCCGGAAACGGAAATGAATTTTTGCGCCAAAAAAGTCCGCGCCAAGAATGACGCAATAAAATGAAGCATTTTCAGCCCCCGCGAGCCTAACAGCCCACAGGGAAAAAAGTCAAATTTTTGAGGTAAGAAAAATATGATAATTAAAGCATAATCCCAAATATGAAACTGACTGTCTGGAAATAAGGAAAGTTGAACATTCTGAGTCAAGGCAAATAAATGTTTGAATACATATATTTAGAACTTTATAAATAAAGTGCCCAACCATAGCTTAGAGTGTCACAGAAAATAAGACTTACTTACCCCAGGACACTCATCTACATGTTTGTAGAAAGCCAAACCAGTACTGAAACGAGAATCAGTAGAGGAAATGGTAAATATAAGAGTATATCGTCGATCTGAAAAGGGAGGTAAGAGATGAATCTCTACGACCGATAACAGAGAACCTTATGAAATAGACCCCGTAGAAGGAGATCACTGCATTCAATAGGCAATACTCTCCTCACATCCCTCTGACATTCACTGCACGCTGAGAGGAAAACCGGGCTCCAACTTGCTGCGGAGCGCATATCAACGTAGAATCTAGCACAAACTTACTTCACCACCTCCATCGGAGGCAAAGTTTGTAAAACTGATTTGTGGGTGTGGTGAGGGGTGTATTTATAGGCATTTTAAGGTTTGGGAAACTTTGCCCCTCCTGGTAGGAATGTATATCCCATACGTCACTAGCTCATGGACTCTTGTTAATTACATGAAAGAAATTAAGGTTTTGAGATCCTGATGAAAAAAAGAACCTTGAGACAGAAAGACTGGTCTTAACGGAAGAGTCCACAGCTGGCAAGAGGCCATCCGGACAAGATCCGCATACCAAAACCTGTGAGGCCATGCTGGAGCTACCAGCAGGACAAACGAGCATTCCTTTAGAATATTGGAGAATACCCTTGGAAGAAGAACTAGAGGCGAAAAGATATAGGCAGGATGACACTTGTAAGGAAAAGATAATGCATCCACTGCCTCCGCCCGAGGATCCCGGGATCCGGACAGATACCACGGAAGTTTCTTGTTTAGATGAGAAGCCATCAGATCTATTTCTGGGAGCTCCCACATTTGAACAATCTGAGGAAATACCTCTGGGTGAAGACCATTCGCCCAGGTGCAACGTTTGGCGACTGAGATAATCCGCTTTCCAATTGTCCATACCTGGGATATGAACCGCAGAGATTAGACAGGAGCTGGATTCCGCCCAAACCAAAATTCGAGATACTTCTTTCATAGCCAGAGGACTGTGAGTCCCTCCTTGATGATTGATGTATGCCACAGTTGTGACATTGTCTATCTGAAAACAAATGAACAACTCTCTCTTCAGAAAAGGCCAAGACTGAAGAGCTCTGAAAATTGCACGGAGTTCCAAAATATTGATCGGAAATCTCACCTCCTGAGATTCCCAAACCCCTTGTGCCGTCAGATACCCCCACACAGCTCCCCAACCTGTAAGACTTGCATCTGTTGAGATTATAGTCCAGGTCGGAAGAACAAAGAAGCCCCCTGAACTAAACGATGGTGATCTGTCCACCATGTCAGAGAGTGTCGTATAATCGGTTTAAAGATATTAATTGAGATATCTTTGAGTAATCCCTGCACCATTGGTTCAGCATACAGAGCTGAAGAGGTCGCATGTGAAAACGAGCAAAGGAGATCGCATCTGATGCGGCAGTCCTAAGACCTAAAATTTCCATGCATAAGGCTACCAAAGGGAATGATTGTGACTGAAGGTTTTGACAAGCTGATATCAATGTTAAACTTCTCTTGTCTGACAAGGACAGAGTCATAGACACTGAATCTATCTAGAAACCTAAAAAGGTTACCCTTTTCTGAGGAATCAATGAACTGATTGGTAAATTGATCCTCCAACCATGAACTTGAAGAAACAACATAAGTCGATTTGTATGAGATTCTTCGAAAATGAGAAGACTGAGCAAGTACCCAGATATCGTCCAATAAGGAAATACCAAAACCCTGTTCTCTGATTACAGAAAGAAGGGCACCGAGAACCTTTGAAAAAAATTCTTGGAACTGAGGCTAGGCCAAACGGTAGAGCCACAAAACTGGTAATGCTTGTCTAAAAAGAGAATCTCAGACACTAAAAGTGATCTGGATGAATCGGAATATGCAGATACACATCCTGTAAATCTATTGTAGACATATAATGCCCTTGCTAAACAAAAGGCAGGATAGTCCTACAGTAACCATCTTGAATGTTGGTATCCTTACATAACGATTCAATATTGATAGATCCGGAACTGGTCTGAAGGAATTGACCTTCTTTGGTACAATGAAGAGATAAAAATAAAACCCCAGCCCCTGGTCCAGAACTGGAACTGGCATAATTACTCCAGCCAACTCTAGATCTGAAACACAATTCAGAAATGCTGAGCCTTTGCTGTGTTAACTGGGACACGGGAAAGAAAAAAATCTCTTAGCAGGAGGCCTTAACTGAAGCCAATTCTGTACCTTTCTGAAACAATGTTCTGAAACCAGAAATTGAGAACGGAATTGATCAAAATTTCTTTGAAGAAAACGTAATCTGCCCCATACCAGCTGAGCTGGAATAAGGTCCGCACCTTCATGGGTACTTAGGAGCTGGCTATAGGTTTTCTATAAGGCTTGGATATATTCCAAACTGGAAATAGTTTCCAAACTGATACCGCTCCTGAGGATGAAGGATCAGGCTTTTGTTCCTTATTGTGAGGAAAGGAACGAAAAACATAATTTATGTAAGAACTTACCTGATAAATTCATTTCTTTCATATTAGCAAGAGTCCATGAGCTAGTGACGTATGGGATATACATTCCTACCAGGAGGGGCAAAGTTTCCCAAACCTCAAAATGCCTATAAATACACCCCTCACCACACCCACAATTCAGTTTAACGAATAGCCAAGAAGTGGGGTGATAAAAAAGTGCGAAAGCATATAAAATAAGGAATTGGAATAATTGTGCTTTATACAAAATCATAACCACCACAAAAAAAGGGCGGGCCTCATGGACTCTTGCTAATATGAAAGAAATGAATTTATCAGGTAAGTTCTTACATAAATTATGTTTTCTTTCATCTAATTAGCAAGAGTCCATGAGCTAGTGACGTATGGGATAATGACTACCCAAGATGTGGATCTTTCCACACAAGAGTCACTAGAGAGGGAGGGATAAAATAAAGACAGCCAATTCCTGCTGAAAACAATCCACACCCAAAATAAAGTTTAACGAAAAACATAAGCAGAAGATTCAAACTGAAACCGCTGCCTGAAGTACTTTTCTACCAAAAACTGCTTCAGAAGAAGAAAATACATCAAAATGGTAGAATTTAGTAAAAGTATGCAAAGAGGACCAAGTTGCTGCTTTGCAAATCTGGTCAACCGAAGCTTCATTCCTAAATGCCCAGGAAGTAGAAACTGACCTAGTAGAATGAGCTGTAATTCTCTGAGGCGGAGTTTTACCCGACTCAACATAGGCAAGATGAATTAAAGATTTCAACCAAGATGCCAAAGAAATGGCAGAAGCTTTCTGGCCTTTTCTAGAACCGGAAAAGATAACAAATAGACTAGAAGTCTTACGGAAAGATTTCGTAGCTTCAACATAATATTTCAAAGCTCTAACAACATCCAAAGAATGCAACGATTTCTCCTTAGAATTCTTAGGATTAGGACATAATGAAGGAACCACAATTTCTCTACTAATGTTGTTGGAATTCACAACTTTAGGTAAAAATTCAAAAGAAGTTCGCAACACCGCCTTATCCTGATGAAAAATCAGAAAAGGAGACTCACAAGAAAGAGCAGATAATTCAGAAACTCTTCTGGCAGAAGAGATGGCCAAAAGGAACAAAACTTTCCAAGAAAGTAATTTAATGTCCAATGAATGCATAGGTTCAAACGGAGGAGCTTGAAGAGCTCCCAGAACCAAATTCAAATTCCAAGGAGGAGAAATTGACTTAATGACAGGTTTTATACGAACCAAAGCTTGTACAAAACAATGAATATCAGGAAGAATAGCAATCTTTCTGTGAAAAAGAACAGAAAGAGCAGAGATTTGTCCTTTCAAAGAACTTGCGGACAAACCCTTATCTAGACCATCCTGAAGAAACTGTAAAATTCTCGGTATTCTAAAAGAATGCCAAGAAAAATGATGAGAAAGACACCAAGAAATATAAGTCTTCCAGACTCTATAATATATCTCTCGAGATACAGATTTACGAGCCTGTAACATAGTATTAATCACAGAGTCAGAGAAACCTCTTTGACCAAGAATCAAGCGTTCAATCTCCATACCTTTAAATTTAAGGATTTCAGATCCTGATGGAAAAAAGGACCTTGTGACAGAAGGTCTGGTCTTAACGGAAGAGTCCACGGTTGGCAAGAGGCCATCCGGACAAGATCCGCATACCAAAACCTGTGAGGCCATGCCGGAGCTACCAGCAGAACAAACGAGCATTCCTTCAGAATCTTGGAGATTACTCTTGGAAGAAGAACTAGAGGCGGAAAGATATAGGCAGGATGATACTTCCAAGGAAGTGATAATGCATCCACTGCCTCCGCCTGAGGATCCCGGGATCTGGACAGATACCTGGGAAGTTTCTTGTTTAGATGGGACGCCATCAGATCTATTTCTGGAAGTTCCCACATTTGAACAATCTGAAGAAATACCTCTGGGTGAAGAGACCATTCGCCCGGATGCAACGTTTGGCGACTGAGATAATCCGCTTCCCAATTGTCTATACCTGGGATATGAACCGCAGAGATTAGACAGGAGCTGGATTCCGCCCAAACCAAAATTCGAGATACTTCTCTCATAGCCAGAGGACTGTGAGTCCCTCCTTGATGATTGATGTATGCCATAGTTGTGACATTGTCTGTCTGAAAACAAATGAACGATTCTCTCTTCAGAAGAGGCCAAAACTGAAGAGCTCTGAAAATTGCACGGAGTTCCAAAATATTGATCGGTAATCTCACCTCCTGAGATTCCCAAACTCCTTGTGCCGTCAGAGATCCCCACACAGCTCCCCAACCTGTGAGACTTGCATCTGTTGAAATTACAGTCCAGGTCGGAAGCACAAAAGAAGCCCCCTGAATTAAACGATGGTGATCTGTCCACCATGTTAGAGAGTGTCGAACAATCGGTTTTAAAGATATTGTTTGAGATATCTTCGTGTAATCCTTGCACCATTGCTTCAGCATACAGAGCTGAAGAGGTCGCATGTGAAAACGAGCAAAGGGGATCGCGTCCGATGCAGCAGTCATAAGACCTAGAATTTCCATGCATAAGGCTACCGAAGGGAATGATTGTGACTGAAGGTTTCGACAAGCTGCAATCAATTTTAGACGTCTCTTGTCTGTTAAAGACAGAGTCATGGACACTGAATCCATCTGGAAACCCAGAAAGGTTACCCTTGTCTGAGGAATCAAAGAACTTTTTGGTAAATTGATCCTCCAACCATGATCTTGAAGAAACAACACAAGTCGATTCGTATGAGATTCTGCTAAATGTAAAGACTGAGCAAGTACCAAGATATCGTCCAAATAAGGAAATACCACAATACCCTGTTCTCTGATTACAGACAGAAGGGCACCGAGAACTTTTGTAAAAATTCTTGGAGCTGTAGCTAGGCCAAACGGCAGAGCCACAAACTGGTAATGCTTGTCCAGAAAAGAGAATCTCAGGAACTGATAATGATCTGGATGAATCGGAATATGCAGATATGCATCCTGTAAATCTATTGTGGACATATAATTCCCTTGCTGAACAAAAGGCAAGATAGTCCTTACAGTTACCATCTTGAACGTTGGTATCCTTACATAACGATTCAATATTTTTAGATCCAGAACTGGTCTGAAGGAATTCTCCTTCTTTGGTACAATGAAGAGATTTGAATAAAACCCCATCCCCTGTTCCGGAACTGGAACTGGCATAATTACTCCAGTCAACTCTAGATCTGAAACACATTTCAGAAATGCTTGAGCTTTTACTGGATTTACTGGGACACGGGAAAGAAAAAATCTCTTTGCAGGAGGTCTCATCTTGAAACCAATTCTGTACCCTTCTGAAACAATGCTCTGAATCCAAAGATTGTGAACAGAATTGATCCAAATTTCCTTGAAAAAACGTAACCTGCCCCCTACCAGCTGAGCTGGAATGAGGGCCGCACCTTCATGTGGACTTAGAAGCAGGCTTTGCCTTTCTAGCTGGCTTGGATTTATTCCAGACTGGAGATGGTTTCCAAACTGAAACTGCTCCTGAGGATGAAGGATCAGGCTTTTGTTCTTTGTTGAAACGAAAGGAACGAAAACGATTATTAGCCCTGTTTTTACCTTTAGATTTTTTATCCTGTGGTAAAAAAGTTCCTTTCCCACCAGTAACAGTTGAAATAATGAAATCCAACTGAGAACCAAATAATTTGTTACCCTGGAAAGAAATGGAAAGTAAAGTTGATTTAGAAGCCATATCAGCATTCCAGGTTTTAAGCCATAAAGCTCTCCTAGCTAAAATAGCTAGAGACATAAACCTGACATCAACTCTGATAATATCAAAAATGGCATCACAGATAAAATTATTAGCATGCTGAAGAAGAATAATAATATCATGAGAATCACGATGTGTTACTTGTTGCGCTAAAGTTTCCAACCAAAAAGTTGAAGCTGCAGCAACATCAGCCAAAGATATAGCAGGTCTAAGAAGATTACCTGAACACAGATAAGCTTTTCTTAGAAAGGATTCAATTTTCCTATCTAGAGGATCCTTAAACGAAGTACCATCTGACGTAGGAATAGTAGTACGTTTAGCAAGGGTAGAAATAGCCCCATCAACTTTAGGGATCTTGTCCCAAAATTCTAATCTGTCAGACGGCACAGGATATAAATGCTTAAAACGTTTAGAAGGAGTAAATGAATTACCCAATTTATCCCATTCTTTGGAAATTACTGCAGAAATAGCATTAGGAACAGGAAAAACTTCTGGAATAACCACAGGGGCTTTAAATACCTTATCCAAACGTTTAGAATTAGTATCAAGAGGACCAGAATCCTCTATTTCTAAAGCAATTAGTACTTCTTTAAGTAAAGAACGAAGAAATTCCATTTTAAATAAATATGAAGATTTATCAGCATCAACCTCTGAGACAGAATCCTCTGAACCAGAGGAGTCATCAGAATCAGAATGATGATGTTCATTTAAAAATTCATCTGTAGGGAGAGAAGTTTTAAAAGATTTTTTACGTTTACTAGAAGGAGAAATAACAGACATAGCCTTCTTTATGGATTCAGAAACAAAATCTCTTATATTATCAGGAACATTCTGCACCTTAGATGTTGAAGGAACTGCAACAGGCAATGGTACTTTACTAAAGGAAATATTATCTGCTTTAACAAGTTTGTCATGACAATCAATACAAACAACAGCTGGAGGAATAGCTACCAAAAGTTTACAGCAGATACACTTAGCTTTGGTAGATTCAGCACTAGACAGCGATTTTCCTGTAGTATCTTCTGACTCAGATGCAACGTGGGACATCTTGCAATATGTAAGAGAAAAAACAACATATATATAAAGCAAAATTGATCAAATTCCTTAAATGACAGTTTCAGGAATGGGAAAAAATGCCAAAGAACAAGCTTCTAGCAACCAGAAGCAATGAAAAATGAGACTAAAATAATGTGGAGACAAAAGCGACGCCCATATTTTTTCGCGCCAAATAAGACGCCCACATTATTTGGCGCCTAAATGCTTTTGGCGCCAAAAATGACGCCACATCCGGAACGCCGACATTTTTGGCGCAAAATAACGTCAAAAAAATGACGCAACTTCCGGCGACACGTATGACGCCGGAAACGGAAATAGAATTTTTGCGCCAAAAGAGTCCGCGCCAAGAATGACGCAATAAAATGAAGCATTTTCAGCCCCCGCGAGCCTAACAGCCCACAGGGAAAAAAAGTCAAATTTTTAAGGTAAGAAAAATGATTGATTCAAATGCATTATCCCAAATATGAAACTGACTGTCTGAAAATAAGGAAAGTTGAACATTCTGAGTCAAGGCAAATAAATGTTTGAATACATATATTTAGAACTTTATAAATAAAGTGCCCAACCATAGCTTAGAGTGTCACAGAAAATAAGATTTACTTACCCCAGGACACTCATCTACATGTTTGTAGAAAGCCAAACCAGTACTGAAACGAGAATCAGCAGAGGTAATGGTATATATAAGAGTATATCGTCGATCTGAAAAGGGAGGTAAGAGATGAATCTCTACGACCGATAACAGAGAACCTATGAAATAGACCCCGTAGAAGGAGATCACTGCATTCAAATAGGCAATACTCTCCTCACATCCCTCTGACATTCACTGCACGCTGAGAGGAAAACCGGGCTCCAACTTGCTGCGGAGCGCATATCAACGTAGAATCTAGCACAAACTTACTTCACCACCTCCATCGGAGGCAAAGTTTGTAAAACTGAATTGTGGGTGTGGTGAGGGGTGTATTTATAGGCATTTTGAGGTTTGGGAAACTTTGCCCCTCCTGGTAGGAATGTATATCCCATACGTCACTAGCTCATGGACTCTTGCTAATTACATGAAAGAAATGATTATTAGACCTAAATGTACCTTAGATTTTTTATCCTTTGGTAAAAAAGTTCCCTTCCTTCCAGAAACAGTTGAGATAATAATTTATTACCCTGGAAAGAAAGAGAAAGCAAAGTTGACTTAGAAGACATATCAGCATTCCAAGTTTAATCCATAAAGCTTTTCTAGCTAAAATAGCTAGAGACATATACCTGACATCAACTCTAATGATATCAAAAAGATGGTATCACCAATAAAATTATTAGCATGTTATAGAATAATAATAATGCTATAAAATTATGATCTGTTACTTGTTGCGCTAAAGCTTCTAACCAAAAAGTTGAAGCTGCAGCAACATCCGCTAAAAATATAGCAGGTCTAAGAAGATTACCTGAACATAAGTAAGCTTTTCTTAGAAAGGATTCAATTTTCCTATCTAAAGGATCCTTAAATGAAGTACTATCTGCCGTAGGAATAGTAGCACATTTAGCAGGAGTAGAGACAGCCTCATAACCTTAGAGATTTTGTCCCAAATAAACTCTAATCTGTCAGATGGCACAGAATATAATTGCTTAAACGTTTAGAAGGAGTAAAAGAATTACCCAAATTATTCCATTCCCTGGAATTACTTCAGAAATAGCATCAGGGAGATTAAACACTTCTGGAATAACTACAGGAGATTTAAAAAACCTTATTTAAACGTTTAGATTTAGTATCAAGAGGACCAGAATCCTCTATTTCTAATGCAATTAATACTTCTTTAAATAAAGAACGAATAAATTCCATCTTGAACAAATACAAAGATTTATCAGCATCAACAGAAACCTCTGAACCAGAAGAACCATTATCAGTATCAGAATGATGATGTTCATTTAAAAATTCATCTGAAAAAAGAGAAGTTTTAAAAGACTTTTATGTAAACTAGAAGGAGAAATAACAGACATAGCCTTCTTAATGGATTTAAAAAATAAAATCTCTTATGTTTATCAGGAACACTCTGAAAATTAGATGTTGACGGAACAGCAACAGGTAATGTAACAGTACTAAAGGAAATTTTATCTGCATTAATAAGTTTGTCATGACATGCAATACAAACAACAGCTGGAGAAACAGATACCAAAAATTATAGCAGATACACTTAGCTTGGTAGCTCCGGCACTAGACAGCGATTTTCCTGTAGTATCTTCTGACTCAGATGCAACGTGAGACATCTTGCAATATGTAAGAGAAAAAACAACATATAAAGCAAAATTGATCAAATTCCTTAAATGACAGTTTCAGGAATGGGAAAAAATGCCAAAGAACAAGCTTCTAGCAACCAGAAGCAATGAAAAAATAAGACTTAAATAATGTGGAGACAAAAGCAACGCCCTTATTTTTTAGCGCCAAATAAGACGCCCACATTATTTGGCGCCTAAATGCTTTTGGCGCCAAAAATGACGCCACATCCGGAACGCCGACATTTTTGGCGCAAAATAACGTCAAAAAATGACGCAACTTCCGGCGACACGTATGACGCCGGAAACGGAAAATATATTTTTTGCGCCAAAAAAGTCAGCGCCAAGAATGACGCAATAAAATGAAGCATTTTCAGCCCCCGCGAGCCTAACAGCCCACAGGGAAAAAAGAGTCAAATTTTTGAAGGTAAGAAAAAATGATTAATTCAAATGCATTATCCCAAATATGAAACTGACTGTCTGAAAAATAAGGAAAGTTGAACATTCTGAGTCAAGGCAAATAAATGTTTGAATACATATATTTAGAACTTTATAAACAAAGTGCCCAACCATAGCTTAGAGTGTCACAGAAAATAAGATTTACTTACCCCAGGACACTCATCTACATGTTTGTAGAAAGCCAAACCAGTACTGAAACGAGAATCAGCAGAGGTAATGGTATATATATAAGAGTATATCGTCGATCTGAAAAGGGAGGTAAGAGATGAATCTCTACGACCGATAACAGAGAACCTATGAAATAGACCCCGTAGAAGGAGATCACTGCATTCAAATAGGCAATACTCTCCTCACATCCCTCTGACATTCACTGCACGCTGAGAGGAAAACCGGGCTCCAACTTGCTGCGGAGCGCATATCAACGTAGAATCTAGCACAAACTTACTTCACCACCTCCATAGGAGGCAAAGTTTGTAAAACTGAATTGTGGGTGTGGTGAGGGGTGTATTTATAGGCATTTTAAGGTTTGGGAAACTTTGCCCCTCCTGGTAGGAATGTATATCCCATACGTCACTAGCTCATGGACTCTTGCTAATTACATGAAAGAAACCGGCAATTATGAATCTCCCACATCATATAATATATTGTATTTTATATTATTAATAAAATGATGTGAGGTAGGTAGTTGAATTTCAGATTTGTCATCCTTTTAAGATTTGATGGAGGACTTGCATTAAAACATGGTAGTCAGCAGCATAATGTTAGAAATAATTATTTATTCAAAGCAAAAATTAGCCAGGGAATAATATGTAGATATGTATTTTAAAAACAAATATTGGTTTAAATATTGGGGAAAAGCCATGTTGTTTGCTAGGTTTCCTTTTGTGCTGTGGCCAATGATTGACAGTTATAAATAGCTCATTAGAATGTGCAACCAATGGCTGTGTAGAATATAGAAGTGTTAAAAGGGACAGTAAACACCTTGTAATCACAAGACATTTCTATTGTATTGCTCCTGAATTACATTATATATTTTTCAAAAGCCTATCTCCACCTACCATTTGCCTTACTTGGAGGAGCAAATCTGGGCTTTAGCCCACAGACAAGGCTAGCCACTGTCATAAAGTTAGTATGAAATGCATTGTTTTTAGTTGATAAAGCCAATCAGGGACAAATATGTAGCAGAGTTAGCATTAAGGAGTCAGCAGGGTGCATTACATGCTCTGAAAATTGCTCAATTTCCAAAGCCAAATTACACAAAAGTGGACAAAAGTAATAATGACAATCTATTGCAAGGTTGTTTTATTATGCATAACTAAACATTTTATATACAAATCTCAAGGTGTTTACTCTCCAAGTCTGGAGTCGGCACTACAGGAATAGGAAAGCCCTCAATTTTTAGAATTTAATCACATGAAGAGTGGTTAAAATAAATAATGAAACTATTACAAAGCTGTTTTACCACATACATTTATATTGATTCAGATAGAACATGCAATTTTAACCCCTATTGACCAGCGACGTACCTCGCGGCGAGACCCACGCTATTATACCCAGACAATCCCTTAATGACCGCTACTGTTAAGGAGTTAAACCGCTTTTTAATTTACTTCTATTATCAACTTTTCTTCGTTCTCTTGGTATCTTTTGTTGAAAAGCAGGGACTTATGCTTAGGAGTGTGCCGAGCACTATATGGAGCACTATATGGCAGCAGTTTTGAAAGAATGTTATCCATTTTCAAGAGCATTAAATGGCAGCACTATTTCCTGAAATGTAGTGCACCAGCTGCCTACCTAGGTATCTCTTCAACACAGAACATCATGAGAACTAAGCAAATTTGATAATAGAAGAAAATTGGAAACTTTTTAAAAATGGTACACTCTGTCTGAATCACAAAAGAACATTTTTTTAATTTCCTTTTAAGTTTTAGTATCCATAAAGCAATGTGTGATGTCATGTTGTGACCTAGGTGTTCTTCTCTCCTGAGGTCCTTTAGGGACAATTATAAATGGGTTATTACAGTGTGTAACTAAAAAATGTATGTAATATAGCATTGTTATGTCTGGAGTCTCCACTTTCATGCCTAACATAATTTGGAAAGTCCACACTTTTCAAAATTAAATTACAGTAAAAGGAGGCAGGACACAATTATATATGGTAACAACAAACCATGTTATACTTACACTTTGTGATTGTACTATAAATATAAAATGTTTATGATGCCCCTTTTTAACCCCTTAACGACCGAGGATGTACAATGTACGTCCTGCAAAAATTGTCAGTTAGTGACCATGTACGTACCTGGTACGCTCTCGGTCTAATTGAGTGCTTGAAGTGATTGCAATCGCTTCCAGCAGCTCTCAGGGTATTACAGTGATGCCTCGATATTGAGGCATCCTGCAATTCCCTTTTTTAAGAATCCCATGCAGAGAGAGCCACTCTGTGGCCCTCTCTGCATCGGCCATCAATGGTGCCAATCGTTGGTGGGTGGGAGCTGCTTCTGGGAGGCGGGTGGGTGGCTCATCAATGAAGGGACTTCCATATCCTGTCCCTGTAGAGCGCGCAAATGATCGGGAGTGGGCGGGGCGTGCGCACGCACGCTCCATTAAACCCAGAGAAGGGGAGGTACAGGGAGAGGTTGGGCGATAGAGGGAAATATTTTTTTAGAAAGTGATCTGGGAGGGAGTCGGGGCAGCTACAATACAGAAAAATGGGTTTTAAAAAAAAACTGGCAATTGATCATGAGCAAACTGGATACTGACAGACAGCTGCCAGTACCCAAGATGGTTGAAAATAGGTAGAGGAGGGAGGGTTAGAGAGCTGTATGGGGGGGGGGGGGGGAATCCATCACTGCTGTAAAAAATATAAAAATAAAAAAATTAATTTTAATACTGGAAGACTTTCTGCCAGTACTTTAGATGGCAGTGACAATTGTGAGGTGGGGGAGGGAACAAAGCGGTTTGAGGGGGGTCAGGGAGGGATCAGGGGTGGGATGCGTCAGGTGGGAGAATGATCTCTACACTAAAGCTAGAATTAACCCTACAAGCTATCTAATTAACCCCTTAACTGCTGGGCATAATACAAGTTTGGTGCGCAGCAACATTTAGCAGTCTTCTAATTACCAAAAAGCAATGCCAAAGCCATATATGTCTGCTACTTCTGAACAAAGGGGATCACAGAGAAGCATTTACAACCATTTGTGCCATGATTGCACTGTTTGTAAATAATTTCAGTGAGAAACCTAAAATTGTGAAAGATTTGTTTTATTTGAAATGGTGGCATGAAATATACCAAAATGGGTCTAGATCAGTACTTTGGGTTGTCTACTAAAAAAAATTATATATACATATAAAGGGATATTCCGGGATTCCTGACAGATATCAGTGTTCCAATGTAACTATTGCTAATTTTGAAAAAAATGGTTTGGAAATAGTAAAGTGCTACTTGTATTTATTGCCCTATAACTTGCCCAAAAAATAAGCAAAGAACATGTAAACATTGGGTATTTCTAACCTCAGGACAAAAAGTAAATTTATGCTTACCTGATAAAGTAATTTCTTCTATAGTACGACAAGTCCACGGATTCATCCTTTACTTGTGGGATATTATCCTCCTGCTAACAGAAAGTGGCAGAGTACCACAGCAGAGCTGTCTATATAGCGCCTCCCTTAACTCCACCCCCCCCCAGTCATTCGACCGAAGGTACAGGAAGAAAAAGGAGAAACTAAAAGGTGCAGAGGTGACTGAAGTTTAAATCAAAAAATATAATCTGTTTTAAAATGACAGGGCGGGCCGTGGACTCGTCGTACTATAGAAGACATTAATTTATCAGGTAAGCATAAATTTACTTTTCTTCTATAAGGTACGACGAGTCCACGGATTCATCCTTTACTTGTGGGATACAATACCAAAGCTATAGGACACGGATGAACGGGAGGGACAAGACAGATGCCTAAACAGAAGGCACCACTGCTTGAAGAACTTTTCTCCCAAAAATAGCCTCCGGAGAAGCAAAAGTATCAAATTTGTAAAATTTGGAAAAGGTATGAAGTGAAGACCAAGTTGCAGCCTTACAAATCTGTTCAACAGAAGCATCATTTTTAAAAGCCCATGTGGAAGCCACCGCTCTAGTAGAGTGAGCTGTAATTCTTTCAGGAGGCTGCTGTCCAGCAGTCTCGTATGCCAAACGGATGATGCTTTTCAGCCAAAAAGAGAGGTAGCCGTAGGTTTTTGACCTCTACGCTTTCCAGAATAGACAACAAACAGAGAAGATGTTGGACGGAAATCTTTGGTCGCTTGCAAGTAAAACTTCAAAGCACGAATTACGTCCAAGTTGTGCAACAGACGCTCCTTCTTAGAGGAAGGATTAGGACACAGGGAAGGAACAACAATTTCCTGATTAATATTCTTATTAGTAACAACCTTAGGAAGAAATCCAGGTTTGGTGCGCAAAACCACCTTATCAGAATGAAAAACAAGATAAGGCGAGTCGCATTGCAATGCAGATAGTTCAGAAACCCTTCGAGCCGAAGAGATAGCAACTAAAAACAGAACTTTCCAAGATAGAATCTTAATATTTATGGAATGCATAGGTTCAAACGGAACCCCTTGAAGAACCTTAAGAACTAAATTCAAACACCATGGCGGAGCAACAGGTTTAAACACAGGCTTGATAGCACGCAGGTGCTATCAAAATCACCGAAGCACTCTCCTGTTTGATTCTGGCAATCAGACGAGGGAGGAGAGGAAATGGTGGAAACACATAAGCCAGGTTGAACGACCAAGATACTGCTAGAGCATCTATCAGTACTGCTTGAGTATCCCTTGATCTGGACCCGTAACAAGGAAGTGTGCCCCATTGATGAATCAATTGTGCAAAGTTCCCACTACCCCGGATGAAAAGTCTGACGACTTAGAAAATCCGCTTCTCAGTTCTCCACTCCTGGGATATAGATTGATGATAGATGGCAAGAGTGAGTCTCTGCTCATCGAATTATTTTGGTAACCTCTATCATCGCTAGAGAACTCTTTGTTCCCCCCCTGATGATTGATATATACTACAGTCGTGATATTGTCCGACTGGAATCTTATGAATCTGGCCGAAGCCAGCTGAGGCCACGCCTAAAGCGCGTTGAATATCGCTCTCAGTTCTAGAAAATTTATCGGGAGGAGAGCCTCCTCTTGAGTCCACACTCCCTGTGCTTTCAGGGAATTCCAGACTGCACCCCAGCCCAATAGGCTGGCGTCCGTCATCACTATGACCCATGCTGGCCTGCGGAAACACATTCCCTGGAACAGATGATCCTGTGACAACCACCAAAGAAGAGAGTCTCTGGTCTCTTGATCCAGATTTATCTGAGGAGATAAATTTGAATAATCCCCATTCCACTGTTTGAGCATGCATAGTTGAAGGTCTGAGATGCAAGCGAGCAAACGGAACTATGTTCATTGCCGCTACCATTAGTCCGATTACCTCCATACACTGAGCCACTGACGGCCGAGGAATGGAATGAAGAGCTCGGCAGGTGGTTAAAATCTTTGATTTCCTGACCTCCGTCAGAAAAATTTTCATGTCTACCGAATCTATCAGAGTTCACAGGAAAGGAACTCTTGTGAGAGGGGTAAGTGAACTCTTTTTACGTTCACCTTCCACCCGTGAGATCTTAGAAAAGCCAACACGATGTCCGTGTGAGATTTGGCTAGTTGGTAAGCGGACGCCTGAATTAAGATATCGCCCAGATAAGGCACCGCTGCTATGCCCGCGGCCTTAGGACCGCCAGAAGGGACCCTAGCACCTTTGTGAAAATTTTGGGAGCTGTGGCCAACCCGAAGGTAGAGACACAAACTGGTAATGCTTGACCAGAAAGGCGAACCTGGGAAACTGATGATGATCTTTGTGGATAGGGATGTGCAGATACGCATCCTTTAAATCCACGGTGGTCATATATTGACCCTCCTGGATCATTGGTAAAATAGTCTGAATGGTCTCCATCTTGAAGGATGGGACTCTGAGGAATTTGTTTAGGGATCTTGAGATCTAAAATTGATCTGAATGTTCCCTCTTTTTTGGGAACCACAAACAGATTGGAGTAAAACCCCTGCCCCTGTTCTGTTTTTGGAACTGGGCAGATTACTCCCATGGTATATAGGTCTTCTACACAGTGTAAAAACGCCTCTCTTTTTGTCTGGTTTACAGACAATCGAGAAAGATGGAATCTCCCCCTTGGAGGGGAATCTTTGAAGTCTAGAAGATACCCCCTGGGTCACAATTTTTAAAGCCCAGGAGTCCTGAACGTCTCTTGCCCAAGTCTGAGCAAAGAGAGAAAGTCTGCCCCCTACAAGATCCGGTCCCGGATCGGGGGCTGCCCCTTCATGCTGTCTTGGTGGCAGCAGCTGGCTTCTTGGCCTATTTACCTTTGTTCCAAGTCTGGTTAGGTCTCCAGACTGACTTGGATTGAGCAAAATTCCCCTCCTGCTTTGCAGCAGGGGAGGAGGAAGAGCGACCACCTTTGAAGTTTCGAAAGGAACGAAAATTATTTTGTTTGGTCCTCATATTATTTGTCTTATCCTGAGGAAGGGCATGGCCTTTTCCTCCAGTGATGTCTGAAATGATCTCTTTCAGTTCAGGCCCGAATAGGGTCTTACCCTTGAAAGGGATGGCTAAAAGCTTAGATTTTGATGACACGTCAGCAGACCAGGACTTAAGCCATAACGCTCTACACGCTAGAATGGCAAAACCTGAATTCTTTGCTGCTAATTTAGCCAGTTGAAAAGCGGCATCTGTAATGAAAGAATTAGCTAGCTTGAGAGCCCTAATTCTATCCAGAATATCATCTAATGGGGTCTCAACCTTAAGAGCCTCCTCTAGAGCCTCGAACCAAAAAGCAGCTGCAGTAGTTACAGGAACAATGCACGCTATAGGTTGCAGAAGAAAACCCTGATGAATAAATATTTTCTTTAGAAGACCCTCTAATTTTTTATCCATAGGATCTTTGAAAGCACAACTGTCCTCAATAGGTATAGTTGTACGCTTAGCCAGGGTAGAAATAGCTCCCTCCACCTTAGGGACCGTCTGCCACGAATCCCGCATGGTGTCCGATATGGGAAACATTTTCTTAAAAGTAGGAGGGGGGAGAAAAGGGAATACCTGGTCTATCCCACTCCTTAGCAACAATGTCCGAAATCCTCTTGGGTACCGGAAAAACATTAGTGTAGGCAGGAACCTCCAGATATCTGTCCATTTTACACAAATTCTCTGGAACTACAATAGGGTCACAATCATCCAGAGTCGCTAAAACCTCCCTGAGCAATAAGCGGAGGTGTTCTAGTTTAAATTTAAAAGCCGTCATATCTGAGTCTGTCTGAGGGAACATTTTTCCTGAATCAGAAATCTCTCCCTCAGACAGCAAATCCCTCACCCCCAACTCTGAACATTGTGAGGGTACATCGGATATGGCTAATAAAACGTCAGAGAGCTCAGCATTTACTCTCACACTAGACCTACTGCGCTCCCCCTGCAACCCAGGCAGCTTAGATAAAACCTCTGAGAGGGTAGTATTCATAACTGCGACCATATCATGCAGGGTGACAGAATTAGATGCACTAGAAGTACTTGGCGTCCCTTGTGCGGACGTTAATGGTTGCGACACTTGGGGAGAATTAGATGGCATAACCTGATTCCCTTCTGACTGAGAATCATCCTGCAACATACTTTTATTAGCTAAAACATAATTTATGTAAGAACTTACCTGATAAATTCATTTCTTTCATATTAGCAAGAGTCCATGAGCTAGTGACGTATGGGATATACATTCCTACCAGGAGGGGCAAAGTTTCCCAAACCTCAAAATGCCTATAAATACACCCCTCACCACACCCACAATTCAGTTTAACGAATAGCCAAGAAGTGGGGTGATAAGAAAGGAACGAAAGCATAAAGAATAAGGAATTGGAATAATTGTGCTTTATACAAAAAAAATCATAACCACCACAAAAAGGGTGGGCCTCATGGACTCTTGCTAATATGAAAGAAATTAATTTATCAGGTAAGTTCTTACATAAATTATGTTTTCTTTCATGTAATTAGCAAGAGTCCATGAGCTAGTGACGTATGGGATAGCAGATACCCAAGATGTGGAACTTCCATGCAAGAGTCACTAGAGAGGGAGGGATAAAATAAAGACAGCCAATTCCACTGAAAAAGTAATCCACTACCCAAATCAAAAGTTTCAATTTTTATAATGAAAAAAACTGAAATATAAGCAGAAGAATCAAACTGAAACAGCTGCCTGAAGTACTATTCTACCAAAAACTGCTTCAGAAGAAGAGAAAACATCAAAATGGTAGAATTTAGTAAACGTATGCAAAGAAGACCAAGTTGCTGCTTTGCAAATCTGATCAACAGAAGCTTCATTCCTAAAAGCCCAGGAAGTAGAAACTGACCTAGTAGAATGAGCCGTAATCCTTTGAGGCAAGGACTTACCCGACTCCACATAAGCATGATGAATCAAAGATTTTAACCAAGACGCCAAAGAAATGGCAGAAGCTTTCTGACCTTTCCTAGAACCAGAAAAGATAACAAATAGACTAGAAGTCTTTCTTAAATCTTTAGTAGCTTCAACATAATATTTCAAAGCTCTTACTACATCCAAAGAATGTAAAGATCTCTCCAGAGAATTCTTAGGATTAGGACACAATGAAGGGACAACAATTTCTCTACTAATGTTGTTAGAATTCACAACCTTAGGTAAAAATTGAAATGAAGTCCGCAACACCACCTTATCCTGATGAAAAATCAGAAAAAGGAGATTCACAAGAAAGAACAGATAATTCAAAAAACTTCTAGCTGAAGAGATGTCTAAAAAGAACAATACTTTCCATGAAAGTAATTAATGTCCAAAGAAAGCATATGCTCAAACAGAAGAGCCTGTAAAGCCTTCAGAACCAAAATAAGACTCCAAGGAGGAGAAATTGGCTTAAATGACAGGCTTGATACGAACCAAAGCCTGAACAAAACAAAGAATATCAGAAAGATTTAGCAATTCTTACTGTGAAACAGCACAGAAAAAGCAGAGATTTGTCCTTTCAAGGAAGATGCAGACAAAACCTTATGAAGAAACTATAAAATCCTAGGAATTCTAAAAGAATGCCAAGAGAAATCATAAGAAGAGCATCATGAGATGTAAATCTTCCAAACTCGATAATAAATCCTACTAGACACAGATTTACGAGCCTGCAACATAGTATTAATCAGTGAGTCAGAGAAACGTCTATGACTAAGTACCAAGCGTTAAATTTTCATACCATCAAATTAATAATTTGAATTCCTGATGAAAAAAACTAATGTTAAGATATAAGAGATCTGGCCTTAATGGAAGTAACCAAGATTGGCAACCGGACATCCGAACAAGAACCATATACCAAAACCTGTGTGGCCATGCTGGAGCCACCAGCCACACCAAAGATTGCTCTCTGATGATTTAGAAAATCACTCTAAAAAGAAGAACCAGAGATGAAAAAATATAGGCAGAATGATAATTCCAAGGAAGTGTTAATGCATACACTACTTCCGCCTGAGGATCCCAGGACCTGAATAGGCCCCTGGGAAGTTCCTTGTTTAGATGAGATACCATCAGATCTATTTCTGGAAGCCCTCACATCTGAAAAATTGAAAAACATATCTGGGTAAAGAGACCATTCTCCCGGATGTAAAGCTTGATTAACAGAGATAATCCACTTCCCAATTGTCTATACCTGGGGAAAAGACCACAGAAATTAGATAGGAGCTGGATTTAGCCCAAGCAAATATCCTAGATACTTCTGTCACAGCCTAAAGACTGATAATCCCACCCTGATGATTGACATACGCCACAGTTGTGATATTGTCTGTCTGAAAAACGTCTCTTCTTCAAAAAGAAATCAAACTGAAGAACTCTGAGAATGCACGGAGTTCCAAAATATCAAATGGTAATCTCGCCTCTTGAGATTTCCAAACCCCTTGTGCTGACCGAGATCCTCAGACAGCCTCCCAACCTAAAAGACTCGCATCTGTAGAGATCATGGTCCAGGTTGAAAGAACCGAAGAGACCTGTAGAACTAAATGATGGTGATCTTAACCACCAAATCAAAGATAGTTAAACATTAGGACTCAAAGATATGAAAAGTGATATCCTAGAATCCCTGCACCATTATTCAGCATAAAAAATTGGAAAGGTTTCCTATGAAATGAGCAAAGGGAATCGAATCAAATGCTGCAGCCATGAAACCTAAAACTTCCATGCATATATAGCAACTTGAAGGAAATAATAGAGACTGAAAGATCCGACAAACGGAACCCAATAAACTTGTCACTTGTCTGTTAGAGACAAAAACATTGACACAATCTATCTGGAAACCTAAAAAAGGTGACCCTTGTGTGAGAAATCAAGAAACTTTTGATAAAAAGATCCTCTAACCATGTCTTGAAGAAACAACAAAGTTGAATCATATGAGATTCCGCAGAACGAAAAGACTGAGCCAGTACCACAATACCGTCCAAATAAGGAACACTGAGAACCTTGAAAAGATTCTTAGAGCTGTCGCTAGACCAGAAAGAAAAGCAACAAATTGGTAATGCTTGTCAAAAAAAGAGAATCTCAGAAAATAAAAATAATCTGAATGAAAACAGAAAATGAAGATATGCATCTATTGTATCTATTGTAAACAAATAATGCCATCACTGACCAAAAAGGCAGAATAGACCATATAAACACCATTCTAAAAGATGGTACACTTATATGACAGTTCAAAAAGATTTTCTATCTTTGGAACAGTGAATAGTCTTGAATAAAACCCCAAAACCCAGTTCCTAAAATGAAACTGGAATAAATACCCCAGAAAACTCCAGGTCTGAGCAGCACTTGAGCCCCAACGGGTGACCAACCGCACTTCACCAGTACCCAAAACATATAGGTCTGAAACACACTTCAGGAAAGTGTTAGTCTTACTGGAATAGCTGGAATATGATAGAGAAAAAAAAGACTTCTCACAGACGGTTTTACTCTGAAACCTATTCTGTACCCAAAGTCTAAGAAGTTTGGACCGAATAGAACCAAACAAATTTCAAAAAAGTCTTAACCTGCCCCTTACCAGCCAAGCTGGAATAAGAACAGCACCTACATGCAAATTTGGGGAGCTGACTTTGAACTTTTAAAAGGCTCAATTGAATGAAGAAAAAAACTTCCAATTATAAACATTTTACTTGGGGAAGAATTCAGGATTCCGTTCCTTAGTAAGAACAGAAAACTAATATAAGCTTAAAGTTTTAGTCTTAGAACTCAATCTTGAAGCCCAGAGTAACAGTTAAAGAATTGAATCCAATTATGAACCAAATAATTGATTATCTTGGAAAAAAGAAATATGGATTTTAGAAATCAAATTAGCATTCCAAGATTGAAATCACGAAGTTCTTCTAGCTAAAATAGCTAAAGACATAGATTAAACCTCATTTGCGAAAATATTTAATAAAATGACAACACAAATGAAATTATTAGCATGTTAATCAAGTTAAAGGACCAGTCAACACACTGGACTTGCACAATCAACAAATGCAAGATAACAAGACAATGCAATAGCACTTAGTCTGAACTTCAAATAAGTAGTAGATTTTGTCCTTTTAACAATGCTAAACATATCATAATCCGATACTTGATCTTAAAGCATCCAACCAGAAAGATGAAGCAATTGCAACATCAGCCAAATAAATTACAGGTCTAAGAAAAGTACCTGAAAATAATTTTCCTTAAATAAGATACGACCATCTGAAGAAAAAAAATAAATACTATTTGCTATAAGAATAATAGTATATTTAGCAAGAGTAGAGATAGCCCCATTAACTTGGGGAATCTTTCCTCAAAACTGAAAACTAACTGCCGGCAAAGAATACAATTTAAAAACCTTAAAGAAGGACTAAAAGAAAATTCTCAGCCTATTCCATTCCCTAGTATCAGGAACTGGAAAAAAACCTCTGAAGAAACCACAGAAGATAAATAAGCAGAATTTAAATGTTAGCTAGTTTTTAAAATCAAAAGAACTAGTTACTTCAAAATCCAAAATAATCAACACCTTTTGAACAACGAACAAATGTACTCTATTAAAAAATAAAAAAGTAGATTTGTTAGTGTCAATATCTGATGAAGAAAAATTCTGAATGAGAAAAAAACCCCATCAGAGAAGGATAATTCATTATGTTGTTGGTCATTTGAAACTTCATCAACTAAAAAAGAAGTTTGAAAAAGACCTAAAAATTTTATTAGAAGGCGGGATGTCAGACAAAGCCTTTAAAATAGAATCAGAAAAATATTCTTATAAATTTCTAAGTATATCTTTACATAAGATATAAAAAGAATAGCAATGTATAAAGCATAAATACTAATGGATTATGCATGTAAAAGTTTATCATAACTTATTACAAACCATAGCAAAAGATAAACATTCATAACATTAAAATAAATGAACTTAGCTTTGGTAGGACTGATATCAGTCAACAGGAATCCCTCAGCATTTCTTGATACAGGAACAGTGTTTGAATATCTTGCAATATGTAATAGAAAAAAACAACATATAAAGCAAAATTATCAAATTCCTTAAATGACAGTTTCAGGAATGGGAAAAAATGCAAAATAAACAAGCCTCTAGAAACCAGAAGCAACAAAAAAGTGAGACTTAAATAATGTGAGAAAAAGTGGAACAAGTATGACGCCCACATTTTTGGCGCCAAGTATGACGCCCACATTATTGGCGCCAAGTACAACGCCCATATTTTTTGGCGCCAGGTATGACGCCACATCCTCTGACGCCGAAAACGACGCCCACATTTTTTGGCGCAAAAAAACGTCTGAACACACATGCGTCAAAAAATGACGTAACTACGAACAAACTTCCGGCGTCAACTACGGCGCCAGAAATGACAAAATTTTGCGCCAAAAAAGTTCGCGCCAAAAATGGCGCAATAAATTGAAGCATTTTCTGCCCCCGCGAGCCTAACAGCCCGCAGGGGAAAAAAGTCAATTGAAAATTTTCAAGGTAAGAAAAAAATATTTATTCATATGCATTATCCCAAATAATGAAACTGACAGTCTGAATGAAGGAATACTGATTATCCTGAATCATGGCAAGTATAAGTTTAAACACATATATTTAGAACTTTACATATAAAGTGCCCAACCATAGCTTAGAGTGT